>NC_091758.1:17310803-17375803 GCF_043380555.1 Nothobranchius furzeri | reverse complement strand
ATCATGTGACTCACCATTTTGGCTGATCTGGTCGTCTCTGGGATGTCTGAGGAGAAAATAAAAACAACAAATATCATTATGACCTCGATAACTTTTACAAGGTATAAATTCCAATTATAGATTATGGTGCAGACACGATACAGTCCACATGTTTTTGGTCTTTTCAACCATCTTGTGACCCCTTACACCTCCCTTATCATACCCATTGTAACGTCACGAAATGGCCTGATTTTGAGATCCCACAGGTCAAATGCACAGCCAGGTCAACTTACCCTGGCTATGACACTTCCTACAATCGTTTCCCCTAACAGGAGACTCGAAGTCTGCATGTAGTCCATGTAATCAGAGCCTACTTCCTCACACCAGCTGGACTGCAGAGATAATAAATGATAAACAATAAACATTTTCTCCTCCAAGGTCCCTCACAGAGAAATAAACTCCTTTATTCCCAGATGGAAGAAGAAAAGAAGATTTTATAATTAAAAATAATCATTGAATGAACTTTTGTTATTGCTAATTATAAATAATGAAATGTTTCATCGATTTGTGTTTAATGACATATGATTAGTATGTTTACTTGATGAGGTCATAACATTTGCACTCACAAGTAAAGTTAAGTTAATGCATGACACATAAGTTAACCTTTTGCCCACATTCGGAGTCTCCATCGAAGAGGGTGTGTTCTGAGATGCTTGGTAACATCTTCAACGTGTCAACTTCTGGTTGGCTATTCAAGATAACATCAATCCGTTAAAACTAGTTTTACTCTGGTTTTCCCTCAGTTCAACTTCAGACAAAACAGCTCGAGAGTTTGAGAGCAAGCTTTAGACTGGCCATCTTTAGCAGACCTCTTTGACCAAGGATTTTGACACGCTGTCAAAACCTTAAACCTTTTTCGCACCTGCGAAGCTGAGAACAACAAGATAGTTTTCCTGCAGAACAAAGCTGACGCAAACTCCTTCAGTTATTTTTAAGACGCTTGGTTTCATCCATCTGTCGTGACCCAAGAGACATCTCCGGACTCAAAGAAATTGGCACCTCGGTCCTCTACAGCCCTACGGTGCCAGCGGTCATCCGACCTCTCACTTTCGGATCCACCAAGAGGGTCTCTTAATCCGGGTAAAGTAGACTCACAGATAGCGTCTGAATGTAGTTCTGATAATAACAGCTCTATAGCCTATCTGCAAACCAAATTCTTTTATATCCAGAACTCAGCTCTGAGAACGGAGATTCTGAATACACCATATTCACATTGGTTCCAGACACCACACTTAGTTCGCATCCACTCACAGTAAATAATAGTTTAAACAATTTGTCAAGTCTTAATTGGTTGTAAAATAAATTCTTATTTTGTTTATAAACCTGACTGTTTCTTGAATCATTACAAAGTGTGTACAATCCCTTAATGAATAACAGAATCTTAGAATCTTCTGACTAAAACAATAAGACCAAGCAGGTGATATCAGAATCAGAATCAGAATCAGAATGAATTTTATTGCCAGCACTCAGATCAGATCAGAGCATAGGAACTTGACTCCATAGTATAACCTGACCAAGGTTACACACACACATATAGACAGGACAGATACAGGCAGACCACGGGAGCAGCCATGACGGCGCTCCTTTGTAGATGAATGAGGGAATACATGAGGAAAGTTCAGGGGAGGGAGAAAAAAGGCATTAACAGGGTTACACCAGCAGGGTGTAGCACTCTAATGCAAAAAACACCCGACATGTAAGCACAAACGTCACAGTTCACAACATGAGACCCGGTAGGTGGGGGTGGGGGGTGGGGGGTCTGGGATCCTGGTTTCCTCAGCGGGGGCTGCCTGTGGTGCTCAACCAGCTGGCTCCGCAGGTGGGAGGGAGGTCATGGGGAAGCACAGAGAGCAGTGAGTCCTTTAGCTTAATGACCTCGGTAGAGACCACAATCTGAAGGCGGGGGGTGGGGGTGGGGGGGGGGTGGGGGGGTGGATAGAGTTTCACAGCATTTGTCTGCATTCCTTCCATCGTGGGGGTTTTTGCACGCAACTCCAAGGCTGCTTACGGTGTCAGATTCGATAACAGAACTTTGTTTGGGTCAGGCAGAGATAATTTTTCCTCTCTGCCTTAAAGTCTGTATTGATTATTCAAGTCCTCCAGTGAAGCCATTTAGGTGATTAAACATCTCCACACCATCCGGTGACCCTTTCCGAGATGTTATCAATCCTGCGCGCTAACACCGGTAACGCAGCTAAGACATTGTCCAGCTTGCGATTCACCTCGAGCAACTTCCCAGTCTGTGAGGTATCCACACGGACGGTGCCGTCCATGGATGCGGGTCGCCCTCCAATCGCTCCCGTCATCCCAATTTTACGGAAAGCCAGATATCCTCCCACTCCAATCAGAAGAAATCCGACGATCATCAGGCCAAATATCCACATATCTTCGACGTCCTCAATGGACAGCTGAGAGAGACAGATGATATTCCACTTATTCCAAAAAATCGAACATATATCCCGCTGCATGTGTCCCTTGAGGGCAAGCGCGAGCCCCCTCCTCCGTCCTCATTGTAGAAAAAATCTTATCAATCGCGTTGAATGTCCAATTCATTAAGTCCATGTTGAAAAATAGTGATTGCAGAGGAAATGCAGAGAAGCGCTCTGTAGGCAGACGGGACAAAAAGAGCCTTGGGAAAATACAGATAAGGGAGGAAAGGCAGAAGCGACTGCTCCCTGTGAGTGCCGGAAGAAGAATAGTGTGTTGTATAATAGGATAATATTCTAGTTAAATAAGAGTATCCCCACTTATTGGTCACAAGTAGTGGTAATATTATAAATAGATTTTCAAGCTATTTACTTAAAGCAATTTACCCTCTATTATCATTACACCATGTTCTCTGTGAAGTGAGGTCTTTTAAGGCCTAGAAGATAAAATGGCAACATACTGCCATTTTATCTTCATTCACTCAAACTCATGTGAATCTGATCAAATCTGGGGGCTTTAAACCCAGTTTGAGCTTGAGTCAGACTGATGGTAAATGGTAAATGGCTTTTATTTGATATAGCACCTTCTAGAGTCCTGGAACACCCCAAGGCGCTTTACAACGCAATCAGTCATTCACCCATTCACACACACATTCACACACTGGTGGGGATGAGCTGCGAAGTAGCCACAGCTGCCCTGGGGCACACTGACAGAGGCGAGGCTGCCGAGCGCCACCGGTCCCTCCGACCACCACCAGCAGGCAACGTGGGTTAAGTGTCTTGCCCAAGGACACAACGACAGCGACAGACTGAGAGGGGCTCGAACCTGCAACCTTCCGATTACGGGGCGAGCACTTAACTCCTGTGCCACCGTCGCCCACAAGACTGATGTTTGATTGTTTCATCTGCAGAATACATAAAAGGGCATGCTCATAATGAAAACACTGGTCTCACTAGAAAAAGTTAAGATGTATTTCGGCACACCCTCTTTTTCAAAGCTTTATAAAGACAGAAGATAAAACTTTGATGAGGTGTTGGAACATGCAGGTCCTAGAATCATTCATTCACTGATATTTATTTCCACCTCTCACAGATTACAGAAAAAAGAAATAGTGTGTTGAATAATAGGATAATGCAAGGTGCATGTGTGTGTGTGTGACCTCGTTTGGGGACCTTCCCAGTGGTGGCTTCGGGTGTTTCTGGAGACGTGTCGGCTCCATCATCAACCAGGTGGATCTGAGACATGAAGGAGATGATCAGACATGCACACAAAAATCTTCTACCTCTAGATATTCCTGATTAAATATGAAATTTACAAAATTATAAAATAATAATCATCTTCATCCCAGAGAAGTATAAGAATGCCTTTTGGGCCAGAAGTGGCCTCAAAAACTCCACCCTCTACTTCCTGGTTCTCCCACAAGAAAACAAGTTCATTTCTGGAAGTCATCACCTTCTAAATTCTACTTTCATTAGAAACATTTAGCATTGTTTTGTTGAGTATTTACACTTCATCTACTTTTAACATGAGTGGAGAAATGCCAGCACCGCCCTCAGTAATCTTACTGATCTTCACAAGGCCATCTCAGAAACAAAGACCAGATGGGTCGAGGCATAGCCAGACCGCACACTGCACCTGGACTTTAGGGTGAGACCATCTAGAAGCAGATGTCTGTAGCAGAGATAAACTGTTTGTGCTGGCAGTGAATGGACTTTTAAATGACCTGTTGTGATTTGATGAAAGGTACACCATGAACACTAAAACCAGTCCTGTGCTTTATGAGTTAGCAAGCAGACAGATAAATTTCACACACACCCTTAGACTACCAGAGGAGTAACATCATTAATTGAGCATGGTAGCTCATCCTGACTCCTGAAGGAAAGTTTATCCCCTCTGAAAAGGGTAACTATTCATGACTCAGCAAGAACAGTTAGCCTCTGTAGCTGCAGGTAAGCACGCTGTGTAGTGCTTCAAATTAAGTCTGGTCTCTGTGCGCTCTGTGATTCGTTTAACACGTGGCTGACATTTCCCTCCTGTTATTAAAATCACAACTTCACGTTTAGTAGGGGTGTGTGATGGAAACGGTCTGGCAATACGATATACTGTAAAGTATATCACAATACCGGGGGGACGATACGATATACATACCACAACACCAGGGGAGGATACCAGATACAGGTCCTTCTAAAAAAATTAGCATATTGTGATAGAGTTCATTATTTTCTGTATGTACTGATAAACATTAGACTTTCATATAGTATATTAGATTCATTGCACACAACTGAAGTAGTTCAAGCCTTCTATTGTTTCTAATATTGATGAATTTGGCATACACAGGGTATCTGCAGGTTTAAGGGAGCCAAATTTAAGACTTTTTAATACCTTTTTTAAGGCCACTTTGACCAAATTTAAGCCATTTTTAAAAATAAATTTAAGCTATAATTTCCAGCTATTGCCTGGAACCGGTGCTAACCACGTCGCGAACCATTAAACTTGCCCTCCCCATGGCGCAAGCTCCGACTAGCTTAACCAGCTAATGTGCTCATCTAAGAATAGCCCCCTTTCACAACCAACTGAATGTGTACGGTTCCGCTTACGCCAATATCATACACAAAAAACGCTGAACACTAACTAGAAATTCACGAAAATTTTATAGAAATAAAAGAATCTTGTTTATTGGGTCTTGGGTAATTTAAGACATTTGGAAACTGTATTTAAGGATTATTTGTCATTTTTAAGGCCTTAAATTTGGAAAAGCCAATTTAAGACTTTTTAAGATTTTTTAAGGACCCGCGGATACCCTGCATACAGCTCACGAAAACCCGAAATTCCTATCTCAAAAAATTAGAATATCATGAAAAGGTTCTCTAAATGAGCTATTAACCTAATCATCTGAATCAACTAATTAACTCTAAACACCTGCAAAAGATTCCTGAGGCTTTCAAAAACTCCCAGCCTGGTTCATTACTCAAAACCGCAATCATGGGTAAGACAGCCGATCTGACTGCTGTCCAGAAGGCCATCATTGACACCCTCAAGCAAGAGGGTAAGACACAGAAATAAATTTCTGAAGGAATAGGCTGTTCCCAGAGTACTGTATCAAGGCACCTCAGTGGGAAGTCTGTGGGAAGGAAAAAGTGTGGCAGAAAACGCTGCACAACGAGAAGAGGTGACCGGACCCTGAAGAAGATTGTGGAGAAGGACCGATTCAAGACCTTGGGGGACCTGCGGAAGCAGTGGACTGAGTCTGGAGTAGAAACATCCAGAGCCACCGTGTACAGGAAATGGGCTACAGCTGCTGCATTCTCCAGGTCAAGCCACTTTTAAACCAGAAATAGCGGCAGAAGCGCCTGACCTGGGCTACAGAGAAGCAGCACTGGACTGTTGCTCAGTGGTCCAAAGTACTTTTTTTCGGATGAAAGCAAATTTTGCACGTCATTCGGAAATAAAGGTGCCAGAGTCTGGAGGAAGACTGGGCAGAGGGAAATGCCAAAATGCCTGAAGTCCATTGTCAAGTACCCACAGTCAGTGATGTCTGGGGTGCCATGTCAGCTGCTGGTGTTGGTCCACTGTGTTTTATCAGGGTAGGGTCAATGCAGCTAGCTATCAGGAGATTTTGGAGCACTTCATGCTTCCATCTGCTGAAAAGCTTTATGGAGATGAAGATTTCATTTTTCAGCATGACTTGGCACCTGCTCACAGTGCCAAAACCACTGGTAAATGGTTTACTGACCATGGTGTTAGTGTGCTCAATTGACCTGCCAACTCTCCTGACCTGAACCCCGTAGAGAAACTGTGGGATATTGTGAAGAGAAAGTTGAGAGACACAAGACCCAACACTCTGGATGAGCTTAAGGCCGCTATCGAAGCATCCTGGGCCTCCATAACACCTCAGCAGTGCCACAGGCTGATTGCCTCCATGCCATGCCGCATTGAAGCAGTCATTTCTGCAAAAGGATTCCCGACCAAGTATTGAGTGCATAACTGAACATAATCATTTGAAGGTTGACTGTTTTTGTATTAAAACACTTTTCTTTTATTGGTCGGATGAAATATGCAAATTTTTAGAGATAGGAATTTTGGGTTTTCATGAGCTGTATGCCAAAATCATCAATATTAGAAACAATAAAAGGCTTGAACTACTTCAGTTGTGTGCAATGAATCTAATATATATGAAAGTCTAATGTTTATCAGTACATTACAGACAATAATTAACAAACATGATACAATACAATATATATCACATTACTGGGGGGATGACACGATATATATACCACAATACCGTGGGAACAATACAATATATTTCACAGTACTGGGGGGACAATACTATATATCACAATACCAGGGGGACAATATCATATATATCACATTACTGGGGGGGGGGGGGGGGACAATACCATATATGTCACAAATCAGGGGGGATGATACGATAAATATTAGGGATGTCCCGATACAACTTTTTCACTTCCGATATGATACCAATATTGCAGCCTTCAGTATTGACCGATACCAATATCAATCTGATACAATATCAGCACAAATCATACATACTTTTACCTATTTTGTAGTGTGGAATGTATGAAAGGCTTGATCAAGTGATTTTACTCAACTAGAGAACAAGAGCCAATAACAGTAAGTGTTTAAAAAAAAATTTTTTTTAACCATTGGTTGCAAAAATTTTAACCTTAATGGACTGCGTATATCATGGATTTTTTATGCCGTCCGATATAATCTGAATACACTGTTTTTGGGTCAATATCAAATTACTTTAGATATTGTTGGAACGGGACATCCCTACTTTATATCACATTACTGGGGGTACGATACGGTATATTGCGATACTAAAAGCCAGACAATATTTGCCATACATAAAACTGAATTTAATTGAAAACTCAAGCCAGATAATTCCTAGACACATCCAGTGTTATCGCCAGATTTTGTTCCGTCAGAATGAAGGCGGTAAATATTGCTGCCACCTAGAAGTCTGAGTTGGAACTTAACCCAAAATTCAAAAAAACAATAAAAAATCCATACACTGCTGCTGTATTTGAGTGTTTTGACATTTTCTTACATCCCTAATATTTAGGTACAAACTGAGTCCAAAGACAATAAAAGTGAGTAAATTAAGACAGAATTTAAAAATACTCAGACTTCAAGAGTTTTTTTTATATCTCTTTAGACACACACACACACACACACACACACACACACACACACACACACACACACACACACACACACACACACACACATAGACTACAACAAATGTTATATCCTGCCCAAAGGCACTAGGACATGCAAAACACCCTGGAGCAGAAAAAAATCATAAGCATCCTCTAGAAAGAAAGCAGAGGAAAATATCATCCTGACAGAAAGACACTGCTGCAAACAATAAGACACCAACCATAATGTCTAGCATAAAGGGACGCTCTGGGGTCCAACCTCTGGACTCTTTACTGGTGCATTCCCAGTTCAGTTATGTTGAACAGAACATGATCCTACCTGTGACTGCCTCACAAAAATGCCCTGATTCTCTTCACAGGTGAAGTAGCGCTTGCCCTGCACGGTGCCATCGTTCTTCCCTTTGGGCTCGTCCAAGATGATTCCCACCCACTTCCCAGAAGCAAAAAGCGTGTTGCCGACGTAGGCCACGGTGCCGCGCTGACCCTTCCCTATCACCTCCACTAGGGAGCCCACTTTGGCAGGCCGCCCGCCCCCGTCAGAGCTCATCCTGCTGCTGGTGGTCTGAAAGGGAGAAGAACAGAAGAAAAACTGTAATTAAAGCCCCACTAAAGAGTGAGGCAAAAACTTGAGCAACTTCATATTGGCCAGCAGTGGCGGTTTTACCATTAGGCATAGGTCGGCGGCCACCTGGGGCCCCCTTGTGTTGGGGGGCCCCGACCGCCGGCACCCCTCTGTTAATGCCACAATATTAACCTGTTGCCGCTGACGGGATTGGACATGCACAATTCTCATTGCCATAATTCCTGAACCGTTCAAGATATCATTAAAATTCCAAAAATTCTGAAAAGATTAAAAACGGGGCTTGTCATGCATATACAATACATTATGGTAGCCCCCAGGATTCCCTGTCTTGAGCGCAACGAATCACAACACAGATTCAGAGACGTGCTGAGTTTGTCATCCAAAATGCTCCGTTTTATAACTTTTGAATGGCTGATCAGATAGAAAAAATTCCAACGGTTCCTAAAAGTACATAAAAGCAGCTTTCCAACAATCTATAGCATGAAGCAATCAGAGTTATGGAAAATATCGCTACGAGGGGAAATCCTGTTGTACAGCCTGATTGAAACGGAGCACAGCGAAGCGCCGTGCCGCGGTGAAAGCGGATAACGGAATGGGGAAGCTAATTAGCATAAAAAGCCAGCATGAAATTATGGAAATGCCTCAAAGAAAATCAACACAATCTATTAGGTGTCCCAGATGGCTTATATCTGAAGACAGTGACCACAAAAGAAGGACAGATCTCCAGTGAACCAGGGTATAAATGTTTGTTCAGTCTTTATTTTTTATTTTTTTTATTTGAACAACCCTCAACTATTTACTAACTGTAAGATTCAGCTTCATTCCAGCATTATTTATCTTTTTACAATAAATAATTATTTTTGCTAAAACAAAAGTTTTTGGTATAGAGATAAGCACCCCATGGCAGTGTGAGGTGTGCAGGACTCTGCCTGCAGCTGGACAGAAACTGCTTCAAGGCCTACCACATCAAATAAAAACGTCCGAAAGTTTACAAAAATAAATGGTCTTAAAAACTGCTAAAAAAGATACCAAGGTTCTAACTTTTTAAAGAAAAGATGCATTACAGTTCAAAGTTTCAATTGTTTGCCCAGTAATTTTGAAGTTCCTGTTCAGTAATAAATGTAAAAAATTCAAATCCGTTTTTTGCTTTTTTCACTTTTAAGCAGATTTTTTAAAGGCTGTAATAGAAATAAATTCTAAATACAAACCATACACTAAAAGCTGAGGTTGTTCTGAAAAAAGGAGAAGAGTTACACACACTGCGCACTTTTTATTATAATTTTACAGCCATAAGATTTAAAAATCCTCTTATAATTATGGTCATAAGAGGGTTATTAAGACGGCGATGCACAAACAGGAAGTGATTGGTAGTCATTCCACTCCAATCCAGTTGGTGGCGGTAATGCACCAAATTGTTGTTTGCCAAGTGCCATAAGACCACAAATAAGAAGAAGAGAAAGCAGAAAAAGAAGAGAGGTGGGAGCGTTCGTAACAAACTCAAAGCGATAGTCAAAACATTAAGCATGAAATGGAGTTATCCTGGTGGCTCCAATAAGAGAAAGAAGCAGCTTGCTTCATAAAAGCTTTTATTTTCACTTCTGAAAGTGACGTCGTTTTTCGATGTAAACATCAAAATGAAGCAGAAAGGAAAGACAATGGAAAATGTGTAAAGGGAGGAAAACATAGACCAAAATGGAAAATAGAAAAAAAACAATGGCAAAAGCACAGGAGCATTGACAGGAAAAAGAAAGCTGAGCGAATATTGAAAGAGCTCAAAGGGAGGGAAATACAGGAAAAAAGAGGAGGACTAATAAAAAGGGAAAATAATGTCAGAATAAATGTCAGAAGAGGAGGGTTTCGCAAATCCAGTTAAAGGTAAGATTGTCAAAAATTTAGTGTAAGGATCCCCATGTCTGTGTTCGCCTTGGGCCCCCAAATTGCTAAATCCGCCGCTGTTGGACAGCACTCTGTAGCCTTCTGCTGGCCAGAAACAGAACTGTGCAGTTTTGTGGTTTGGGTAGGAACAGTAGTGGGATGCCTAGCTGTTTTACGGCAATAGCTGTTTACTGTGTCAGTAGCTAATATAAAGGCTAGCAGTAAGCTTTATCAGTTCACTGACCATCAACAAAAAACAGAATTTTGCTTGTTTCGTTGACATCATGGCAGAGCATGGAAGTAAAAGTTGGACAAAAATGTTGTAGGAGGCGAAACAAAGAGCTAAAACCAAAATGAACTTCAGCACAGCCTAGACTCATTTGAGGGAACTAAAAGGAGGCTATGAAATCACAGACAGACCTGAATTTGTGTCTACTGGACTTAAAAGTAATAGTATTTTTGTCCAACAGTGTGGATGTTTCACTTGTGGCTTATTTAGTATCAGTTGGCTTGTGTTAGCATTAGCTTGTTGTTAGCACTAGCTTCAGCAGGCTGCTACAGGGCTGTTTACAGCCACTAAGACTGTGAAGCAAGAAACATCTTTAATGTTGCTTTAAAAGAGGCGTTTGGGATTTTCTTAATCATAAATAATAAATAATAATAATGCATTGAACTTATATCGCGCTTTTTAGGACACAGACACTGTCACACACTCTCACATTCACACACTGCCAGTGATGGTAGAGCTGCCAACTCACGCACTGAGTGTGAGGCACACGCTCTCACACCACAACTCCAATCTCTCACGCTAACCAGCGCCTGCGCTCCCCAAACGCGCATCAGACAGTGTGTAGGGCTTACGAAAAACAGATTATATTAATTATAGCATTAGCTACTGAACAACAAGCACACAAACAACACTTAAGTGATAATTTAACTGGCGTTATTTCACACACAGAATCCCATCTGTATAATCCAAGCCAATGTGCTTTTTTTCCGCTCTGGTTGTGAGATGGGCGGAGTGTTGAGCTCCACCCGCTGTTGATGGGACGGGCCAGGTTCTCCCAGAACCGTGAGCTGCAGCTGCACGCGCCGCCATAATGACATGAGACATCAGAAATGCAGCCACGTCGCCAGCTGGTGTTGACAGAGCTTCAGTCCCGAATGTTCTCTCTCTTAACATTCGTTTCGATGTCTCACTAAGGGATACGCCCCTCCGCGGATTCCTCAGAAGCACTTATCTCAATACGCCAATCCTGATTGGCCAGTGACCATGACATAGGCGTCCCCTGCTACTATAAGTAGCAAGCATCCCAACTCACGCACCATTCAATCACCTCTTCTCGCTTCGGTGGTTGCTTATCTCTCAGGTAAGTTAGCTCAACTATTCATAGATGGAGCCAGCTAATATTCTCTCTCCGTCGCCGAACGTTAACTTACTGTCCTTCTGTCCTGACCTTCACCATAGGCTTGGGGCATAGCAAGCAGTTTCACACTCCAGTGCACCTGTTCATTCTCTGGCTAACACACCAGTTAGTCCACATGGAAGCCGCTCCTCCCACCAGAGGAGTTGACGGCGCAGGAGCTCGCCTCTGTACCTGTGGGAACAAAATCTCGAGCAAAGACCCGCACAAGGTCTGCTCGGGCTGGAACACGCCCAGCTGGCATTGGAAGTCCCCGGGTCATGTGAGAGCTGTGCTTGCTTTACCCTGAAGAGCCTTCGCCGGCGGCTAGCGTGCCAAGCTAGCCTGTCGGGGAAGGACCCATGCCTGCCGGCCCCTGGGCCACCGCCTGGGGACGCCAGCGAACATGCCCTCCTGGAGCCGGAACCGTGTGCCGAACACAGCTGGGGCTCACAGCTCGAACTGGCCGGTCCGAGCCACCCCGCCGAGGACGTGTTGGAGTTGGATTACGGAGACGATGAGGACACCTCAGAACTCCTCATTTCAGAGTAGGAAGAGGATGACGATGTTTTTCTCCCCCTCGCTCAAGCCTCCATGCCTAGCTTTCCGTCCTCTCCCAGGGATGGAGCGGTTTCTCTGGCCGCCCACCTGGACATGCAGTCAGTCTGTCGACGCGCTGCGACCAGGCTCAACATCCCTTGGCCCACCGTGGTCACTGAAGCTGTCAGGTCCCGCTACGAGGGAAAGAATCTGCCTCAGGCCACAAGGGTGGCAAAGCCTCTCCTGCCCGCCTTCCCGGAGCTCCTCCAAGAAGTGAGATCATCCTGGGACAAACACCCTTTCAGCTCCAGGTCTCCTGTCCAAGGAGCCTCCTCGCTGGACTTCAAGGGTATGGATAAGGCTGGCATGCTTTGCATGCCGCCGATGGAACCACTGGTTGCAGCCCACCTGCACCCACGGCTCTCGGCAACTTCCTCCAGCCCTCCCGCTCTCCCTGCAAAGGCGGACGCTTCTAGTTGGCGCTGAATGAGAGGGCGTACAAGGCTGCCGCCATCTCGGTTCAAGCTTTGAATGTCTCCTCCATGCTCTCAGCAAACCAAGCCGAGCTCTGTGAGGACATGAATACGAAGCCGGACCCGGAGGTGTGGGAGGAAATCACCGTACTGACCGACATCTGCCTGCGGGTGCAGCGCTGCGCAGTCCAGGCCACGGCTAAAGCTATGGGCATGATGGTGCTTCAGGAACGTGCACGATGGCTGAACCTCACCAACTTCTCTGATAGAGAGAAGGAGGACATTTTGGACATGCCAATTGTGCCTAAAGGCATTTTTGGCTCTTCACTGGCAACAATGCAACAACGATGTGAGGCAAAAAAGAAACAGGATGAAGCCCTTCAACTCTGCCTTCCCCGTAAGCCTTCACCTGCTCTGCCGGCTTGGCCGACTCTTCCTCAGGCAGCTGCTCGAGCCCAGCCTCAGTTCCGGATCCCAAGGCGCCCGAAGCTTCAAGCAGTCCAACCAGCTCCTTCGGGATCAGCGCCTCGACCAGTTTGGCCTCAGAGGTCCGGCAAACAAGCTGCTCCGCCACCAGGACAACCCACCCGGCCCGGCGGTCAGCAGGTGAGAAAGAAGAAAAGAGCATCCTGACGGAGTTCTTTCCCTCCCGACGCTGCAGCTGGCGGTTCCCCGTTCGACAGCTCCACCTGTTCGGTGTTACCATGGTGCTTTCTCCCCACCTCACGGGACCCTCCCGGCAGAGTCCCCAATCGGTTCAGGGTGGGGCCAGGACGTGCAATCGGCTGTGTCGGCTCAAAACACATGTCACAAGCACTCACATTGTTTTTCACAAATATATCATGCTCAAGAAGCATTAAAAAGTTTGCTGCCGCATCCAGACAGAATGTCAAGGGCGCAGCAAAAACCAATAAAAGTGATGCGGATGAGCGAAACCAGGCTGGGGCGGTCCCTGGCGGACTTTCCCACCAGCCACGGGTCGTCCCTGTACGCCAAGGCCGCCAAAACACAAAGCCCCTGCGCATGCGCAGTGGTTGCCACAAGCACCGCTGCCCCACAGCCTCTGGAGGGAGCTGCTGCTCCGTGTGTCATGGCTGTGTCACCCCTCTCCACTCACATAGAGGAATGGACAGCGGTTTCTGCTTCACATTGGGTGCTAAGAACTATTTTGAGAGGTTACAGGCTCTAATTCGCTTCAGTTCCTCCTCGATTCTCCAGCGTAGTGTTCTCCCACGCCCAGGGGACATCAGCTCACATCCTTCAGGGAGAAATATCCTCCCTGCTAGAGAAGGGAGCGATATCCATTGTGCCTCCCAATCGGTCTCAGAGTGGTTTCTACTCCAGGTACTTCCTGGTCCCGAAACGGGGAGGGACCGGTATTCGCCCGATCCTGGATCTGAGGGCCCTGAACCGATGCCTCAGAAAGTACAAGTTCAAAATGCTCACGCTCTCTTCCCTTTTGCGTCTGATTCGCCAGAACAACTGGTTCACCTCAATCGACCTGAGGGACGCATACTTTCTTATTCCCGTGTACCCTCCACACAGGAAATTTCTGAGGTTTGCCTGTCAGGGAGTGTGTTTTGAATACACCGTGCTCCCTTTCGGCCTCTCGCTGAGCCCGAGGGTGTTTGTCAGGTGTACAGAGGCGGCGATCGCCCCACTGAGAGAGAGGGGCATTCGGCTGGCCACGTACTTAGACGACTGGCTCCTGCTGGCACAGTCCAGAGAGGCGGCAATGTCAAACACGTTGGTTGTGATCCATCACTTGTGTGGTCTGGGTTTCAGAATAAACTGGCAGAAAAGTGTTTTACCACCCTCCCAGTATGTGTGTGTGCGCGTGTGTGTGTGTGTGTGTGTGCCTGCTCTGTCTTCTCGATCCCCAGTGAGTCGTGGAGGATGGCTGCTTATACTGAGCCAGGATTCTCTGGAGGTTTCTTCCTGTTAAAAGGGAGTTTTCCTCTCCACTGTCGCTTTATGCTTGCTTAGTATGAGGATTGCTGTAAAGTCACTGACTTGATGCAATTTGCTGGGTTCCTTATATAGGAAACTGATTGACTTAATGAACTGACCTGAATTGGAATGTTTATTATGTGAAGTGCCTTGAGACGACTCTTGTCGTGATTTGGCGCTATAAGAATAGGATGGATGGATGGATGGATGGATGGATGGATGGATGGATGGATGGATGGATGGATGGATGGATGGATGGATGGATGGATGGATGGATGGATGGATGGATGGATGGATGGATGGATGGATGGATGGATGGATGGATGGATGGATGGATGGATGGATGGATGATAGATAGATAGATAGATAGATAGATAGATAGATAGATAGATAGATAGATAGATAGATAGATAGATAGATAGATAGATAGATAGATAGATAGATAGATAGATAGATAGATAGATAGATAGATAGATGATAGATAGATATTGTGAAGAGGTTCAGGAGAGTTGAATGTTAAATTTTCCTCACGAAAAGAAAATTTGTATTAAACAAAGGTCAGTTCCCTCTGTAAAGTCAGAGGTACGGAAGAGGATTAGGGCCACTGAAAAGGAAAAAGAAAAGAAACAGAATTCTGACTTTTCCCCCAGAATTCCCTGTCAGAATTCCGAGATTAAAAGTCAGAATTCTGAGACAGTAAGAATTCTCTCTTTTTTCTTTTTATTCTTGTCAGTGGCTCTAATCCTCTTCGGTACAGAGTAGCCCCCCCCCCAAACGGTCGGCAAGTTGTCCGTTCCCAACCCCATGACCCCGTCTCACTCGACGGCACCAAATAGCGAGGCTGCCATTTGGCGTCATCAGCCCCTCTGACCACCACCAACACAGGTAAGTTGGGTGAAGTGTCTTGCCCAAGGACACAACAGCAGAATACCCCTGGCAGGAGCTGGAATCAAACCCATGACCTTCCGATCATGGGGCAACCCACTCTACTACCTGAGCTACTGCTGCCCCAATCTTGTCCTATCCACTTCCCTCAATACGTGTGTGAGAGCAAAAACAGGTAGTCAATGCTGATGAGAAGAGAGGAAGTTTACCTGGTTCTGGTTTGATTACAACCTGCCATAAACAGGTAGAGCTTCACATGACGCAACTAGGATGTAAAATGCAGATAAAACAGCTCTGGGTTCCTACTAAACAAATATGATTGTTTTTTTTTTGTGCTTTTAAGAAATAACTGCTGCAGAAAATGTTTACCCAATGAGGACAATGTCACTAGACCTTATCTAAGTGTTGACTGGACTGCTTATGCATCACAAAACATCTCAGTGATTGACCTATGTTGACTGAAACCAGTGTGTTTGCACCTCCAACAACACTGTTGTTAAGGTAACAAAGTTTTATCATACAAAGCAACTGGACGTTGATCAGAGGACCTTTAACCCCTTACCATTCCAGCATCCCATCCATGGGACAAAACCCCATTGAGTTCATTAAACCTGGAAATTTAGGTGGTTAAACTAGACTCTTTCTTACTTTATTTCTGTTTCTTTTCTAATTAAGGTCACAGCAACATCTCGTATCCATGGCAACCTGGCATTGATAAGAGATGATGCTACATGTGCTCTAGGATCAGACAGAGATAGGTGGTGCTGAGACGTCTTGTGTCTGGGTACACCACAGCAGATACGTAAATGTGACGGAGGTGTTCCTCTGGATATGCTGGGAATGTTGCCCAAGTGCCTTAAGGTGGTACATATGTTACTTCTGCTCATCTTTTGGAGAATTGAGCTCAGGTTCTCATCACTTGGAGAGTTTCCTGGTCAAGCATCTGAAAGAGGTCTGAGGACTGGACAACTAGAAGGACTTCTCCTTGGAGGATGTCACTTTTAACTTTTCTCTGTAAAACATCCTTTTTTGATTGTTTTCATTATAATAATATAAAACAGAAGTTTTTATTTTATTTTAGATGATAAATCAGCTGAGATGTGAAGATGCAGATTTAATAAGGCCTGTTTAATTATTCACAAACCTTTTTTAATGTCATGATCCAACATAACCTGATTTACACGGAAATGTCTGCAGCTGAGTCAGCAGATTTCTTCACTCTGATCAGATCTTAAGCAGAGTCTCCTTGAGTTTACCACACACACACACACACACACACACACACACACACACACACCACTGGTGCTGCTGGTGAAACTAAAGGTAGAATCCTAACAAACCTTGAGAAAATCAAAACAATAAAATGAGCAGATCAAGCAGGGTCAGGTGCTAGCACCTACAGCTGATCTCGTAATTACTGGAATCTAACAGTCTCATTTCAAATATGACTTTATCTTATAAAAAACGTTAAAAATTTTTACAGATTAGTTTTAGTAAACATCTGAGACAGAGACCAGAAAACAGACCCACTCAAAAACCTGTCATGGTCTGTGTCTCTTTGTGTTCCTCTTATGTCCCCTGGTCTTCAGCCCTCCAGATATTCCCTCTCAGGTCCTGTGTTCCTTCAGTCTCCCCACCATAATTTCCATAGATCTATTATTCCAGTTTTGTGTGTGTGTGTGTGTGTGTGTCCTTTCCCAGTTAGGTCTGGTGTCCTCTCCTGCTCCTCCTCCCTGATTAGTTATCACTTTCACCTGGTTCTCTCCCCTCACACCTGCAGCTCATCATCCTCCCATTATGCCCCAGTGTATTTAAGCCCTGTCTTGTCTCAGTGTCTTGACGGTCCATTGTTCGTGCTCTGTCTGAGCCTATTTGGTCTCCAGGTTTTTGGTGCTCTAAGAAAGCTTTGGGTGTCCTGTGCTCCAGGACTTTTGGACTTTAGGCTCGCTGCCATGGATTTATTTTTTGTTCTTCCAAAATAAAGGGATTTTACTTTACCAACTTCTGCCTCAAGTCATCCTGGGTAAATCTGCATATTTGTGTCCCAAACATCCCCACAACGTGATAAAACCCACCGGTCCCAACCAGAGCTGCACAAAGCCAAGCCTCAGTGGATCACAGCAGCTTTGTCAGCATCAATCTATAAAATAATTATAATGAATATTCCTACTGATAACTTTGTCTTCCCTCTCTTCAGAAACATGGTCCAGATTACAGATAATCCAAAAGTATAAAAACTAAACAAGGGGAGATTATCAGAACAAAGGCTTGGTTTCCCTGTTTATATATTTATAGTGAAGACTTATGCATGAAAGCTTTGTAAATATTTTAACGCAGCTTTTATGAGTGACCTCATGTGTCTATGGTGGGATGCATTCTGGGTAAAAAGATGCATCTTTTTCTTTAATAACTGTAACAATTAGCTCTTGCGTGTACAGATACTACAGTGATCCAAACTTTAGATTAAAATTTAATAGAACTTATTCAGAAGAATCAGGAAACCAAAAAGATGAAGTTTCTGTGACATCAGCAGGAATTCGCACCAAATTATTACTGGAACATTCCTTCATTGTTGTGTCCTTCAGTAAACGTGTGAAGCTGGTTAAACGACACACCAGCAGGCCTGAAACATTTGAACTGACTGGAATGTGGTCAAACCTTTTGTTTCTGGTGGGAAGTTAGAAAAACCAGGATGATTTAGAAGATTAGAAATAAAAAACTTTCAGCACACTTATTTTTCTCTGTAAAAATGATCGCGTTAATTCGGAAAAACAGAGCTTTTGTTTTTGTGACAGAATGCAATACGCTTCCGTACATTACAGGTTCTCGTATCCAAGTGTATTCCTGGTCTATGGAAACGCGTGTTTGACAGGTACCGGGTCAGTGTGTTTCTACATAATCAGTGTTGTCTTCACCGGTTTGCCTCATGATGAATCATTTAAATCCACAATAACTCATGAAGCTCACCCAGACTACGATTACACAGGATTTAAAAGGTGATCAACACTAAAATCAGATGCTTTCTTAGACTATAGATTGAGTGTTTTCAGCTTTCAGAAGGAAGGAAGATTTTTTAAACCTTGTTCTCAAATGAAAATAATCTCAACTACAAATAAAAACATCAAATTAGGTTCAGAAAATAATTTGTGGCCTGTTGAAATAAAAGAACTCTGAAGGCTGAAATCTTTGGCTGTAGCACTGATGTCATCCCTCGCGGTGGCTGGGAAGCAGCCTGACTCAGACACAGATGACAGACAGGAAGTCTCCGAGAGCTCCTGGATTGTGTGTTTAAGGTCTCCTGATAAGAAAATGATGTCTGAGTAGATTGCATGCCTGTCATTGTCATGTTGGGGCCAGAGGAGCATCGGACTCAAACAAAGAGGTGGGAATGCCACGCTAAGACGTAAACATCCAGGAGACGACACTGTGAAACCGATCAAACCAGCATGAAAGAGAAAAGCGAGCTCTGATCTGGAATAACTTCATCAGCAGTCTGGACTCAGGAGCCCAACAAGGACACTCACCCGGGTGTATGTGCTCCTTCTAGTCTGGGACATGTCTCCTAGTCACTGAATGTCTCCTAGCCTGCTCTTAACTGAAGGAGCGTGTTGGGAGACCAGACAGGAGGGGGGTGAGTGGGGGGGTTTCAGTGATGCTGCCGGAGAATCTCCTGTTTCTTCTCCATGTCCTCACACAACCCCTCACCACATTTCCACAGCACAAGTCAACGCTCCCAAAATAATCCCGTCCCCCTCTCTGAAGCTGCCAGAAAGTCCTCAGGAGCTTCACCCCTAAAGGTGGGGGTGCGGGTGGGGTGCTGATCCTGCCGTTCGATGAGTGGGTAAGACAAAAAAAAAAGACACAACCAGGCTTGGTCTGCCTGCAAGTGCATCAGATGAGCAGCGGCCCTGCACTGTGCTGGTGTCTGAGCTGGCTCCTGCAGGAGGGAGACGGGTTAGGCCCAACCCCAGCTTCTGGGTCCTAAAGCCCGCAAACACACTTCCCAAAACATTCCATTTGGGTCCTCGTTTAGGATGATGCTCGTTCATATAGATCGCAGACTGAAATATGAAGAAATAAAACCTTACAAGAGCTACCAGCACAGCATAAATCTAACATGCTGCTTAAGTGGAGCCATTTCCACCAGATTACAAACTGCTGATGTCAGAGTGAGCAAAATAAAGCACCCAGAAACAGACACTGGATCAGTTTCTTTGTGGTTAAACACAAAAGCTGCAGGTGATGCTCGGTGCTGCTGCAGCCCAGCCTCACATCGAAGCCCCCCCCACACACACACACACAGCCAGGATTAGCAGCCTTTTATCCACACACTGAATAGCAGGAACTTTTTAACTGCCGGTCCTCCATTTACAGCGTTGTCATCATGTCTGCAGTGGGAGCGAGTGCTGCAGGGTTTCTGTGAAAAAGCTTTTATCTCTTAGCAGAGGAGCCACGTGGGAAGAGTGTGCATTTCAGCAGCAGAACAAAGGGCAGGCCAGCTGATCATCACACTGACAAGAACTTCTGCAAACACAGTAAAGTCATACAGGTTCATGTGGAGGGTTAGAGCAGGTCCAGGAAACGATCATGCAACTGTGGACATGGTTCATGACACAAAACAGACCTCTGCAGTCTCTACCCATTTATGCTAATGAAAACAACAGAATGGAAAAGGGGGGTTGTTCAAGTTCTGCAGAAAGGAGAAGAGGGAGTCTCACAGACAAACAGAACCGGGTCGGGCTGCTGGGACCAGCACAGAACCAAAAGGGATCGTCTCAGCAGCATCGCAGTGGACCCAGTGTCCTTCATTAAACAAGGTAAAAATAAAGAGAGACAGGTTCGTGTAGATGTGACTGCATGAAGCCATGTTTAACTGACGGGCTATTACACCAAAACAACTGTTCACTTTGTTTTGTGATTTATTCCAGCTGTTTGGGAAGACCTCCTCTGATTAGTGATTACACAAATCAGGCAAAAACCTTTTTGTTTACCAGAAGAAGGGAAAATCAGTAACTTTGTGTTATTTGTTCAAACTAAAAGAAATGATTTATTTTATAATGAAGAAAGACCAGAAGCTGAACACTGATTTTAAACGTCCCATCTCCTATTTAACTGCTTTCATTTATAAAAACTCTCATTATGATGATTGTCAGAACTTTTTAATGTCTGTAAATGATGCATACTTATTATCTGTCCAGTTTAGTGACATTAATGTAAAATCAGATTATTTACAGAAACCATTTGGAAGAACCTGCTGGCTGGAGATAGTTTTATTCTTCACTCAGCAGACAATAACACGGGAGAAGTAGGTCAGCTAATGAAAACATGGGCAGAGCCTGAGGATTAACACACAAGACAAAAATGACAAATCTGCGGCGAGCTGGTGCACTGAAACTCTTATTCAGGTGTTCATGTGTCTTGCCCATGTATGTCTGATCTCTGAATTGTGTGTACTGAAACTCTTAATTTCCCTCTGGGATTAATAAAGTATCTTTGATTTGATTAAATCAGACTTGATGTATTTGTGGGAACAAATCCCGGCATGGGTGTGGCAGCAGCTTCATCATATTAAAAATGAAAATTAAGTGAAATCATCTGGATTAAACTGTTTAAAACCTGATATTGGCCAGATTATTATCTTTTAGATGTGCTCTGATTATCTAAAAAAACTGATTACCTGCCTTTATAAATAATCGTTTAAATGCTAAAGTGTGTGTAAAACCGGTTTTTGACGAGATCCTGATGGTCGCTACCTATAGACGCTGACCAGCAGCTAGCAGCAGTTGGCCTCCATTAGCTTTCGCATTTTAAAATGTTTTTATTCTGTTATTTTAAAACAAACCAGGTCCGTTTATATCTCAGGACAGATGTGAACACCTGTTTAGAGTTTAAGCTCCACCGCCCGGACGGCAAACCTCACCTGGCTGTGTATAATCCGGTTAGCTTCGCCCCTCAGCTACATCCTTCTCCAGCGGAGCGGACCGTCTGACCGGACCGAGCCGCCATGAGGTGTCCGAGCTGCTGCCTGACTCAGGCGGCCTCACCGCCCCGGAGCTACGCCACCCTTTAACCAGCTGGATAAGCGCTTCATCTCTGAACTGATATCATCTGTTTTTGGTTATTAAAACAACATGGGACAGGAGTTTTAAAGTTGATCATTTTTATTCTAAGAATAAATTCTAATTTCTAAGAATATAGCCCCTTTTAAATGTTTAAAACCTCAAAATACGTTTCCCACATCTGAAACTGTTAACAGGTTTAAGAAAAAGTTTGGATGTATTTTTATTTTTTGTCACATTTGTTGGACAGTTTTTCCAGGTCTGGATGTCTCCTGTGTCACATGCGGGCAACAAGCCTATCTGGGTTCCATCTCTAATGGGAAACTCCTGAATGACCAAAAATAGCTTTCCCCCCACAATTAGCTAAACAGATATCTGAGTTATTTAAATTTCCTGCAGAAGTGATGCAAAATGAAAAGCTGCAGATAACATATCTCTATAGGAGTCTACAAACCATCAGGAACTAAAAAACTGTGTGTCAAATAATTATTCAAACACTAAAGTCTGCATCAGAGTGAATCTAACAAACCATTTAATTAAAGCATGCAATGTAAATGCAATATAAGCATCTCATTATCAAAAATAGAACAATATAGTGAAAACAACACTTTATCACTGTGCAATAAAATAATTTATGCATTGGCACAATGAAATTCAAATTCCCAGTAATCACATTTCTACATTTATTACAATCAATATAAAGCATCCCTTTTATTCCTGCTCCCCATCTCTCTGCAAATCAAGTCTGTAAACGATCAGAGTGAAGTTGATGATTTTAGCAATAAACTCAGGCACAGGGAACTCTCTGATCTTCCTGTAGCCCATGTGTTCGTACAGTTTCTGAGCATCAGTCTGTACCACAGAGGTGCGAAGGACGACAGCAGAATAACCTCGGTCTCGAGTAAAGTCTGCTACCGTCTGACACAGAGCCTTAGCGATGCCCATCCCACGATGACTCCGGCACACCGACATGCGCTTCAGCTCCAGGCAACCAGGCGAATCTTCAGCAGGGAGACATGCCACTGTCCCAACCACCCGTCCATCACTTTCAGCCACCCAAAAGCATGAGTCCTCCTTCTTCAGATAGGTCTCACTGACGTTGTTCAGGTCACTCCTGAGACAGGTGTCTATGTAACTTTTGAACATGTAGCCGATCATCTGCCGGGCTCCAGCCAGGAGGAGGGTGACCACCATGATGGGAAGCAGGACAGACTTGGAGCTGGCCATGACCACACAGAACACGCACATGAGCAGCATCTGGGTCTGAGGCTGCTTCAGGGTGTGCATGAAGGATGAAGGTTGGTGCTCACTCATCCCCCGTATGAAGATCTCCTTCACACGCTCATCATCCTCATTTCTGTAACTCCTGATCTGAACGGTGGCCATGTCTGAATGTTTTAATCAAACAGGTTAAATTAGTTACACGTGACACAGTTTGTTAGTTAAAGCTTGTTGTATTCATAAAGAAGAGGATAAAACGTTCAAGCAGCTTATTACTCATCAGTGAGCTGTCTGTAACAATTCAATCATACATTAGAATGAATGAATCTGTCTTTTAGAAACCCGGATTGGGGTGTTATTATCTGTTAAACCCACTAATAAATATGATGCCATCAGTACATAACAGGGCAACTGGTCACTAAGATTTTAAATGTACAGTGGAGTGAAAAATTATTTGCCCCCTTCCTGATTTCTTATTCTTTTGCTTGTTTGTCACACAAAATGTTTCTGATCATCAAACACATTTAACCATTAGTCAAAGATAACACAAGTAAACACAAAATGCAGTTTTGAAATGATGGTTTTGTGTTTATGCCCTTGTGTTTATGTAGAAGATCATCAGGGGGTCTTTTGTCTTTTGTTCCCTCTTCGGGGGGGAAACTCCCACTGGGTTTGAATCTGGGACTCTCCATCATTTGACCTTAGAACTGAAGAAGCCTCTCGGATGAGAGGTGAAACGTCTTCAAGCAACTCAAAGAAGTCCAGATGCTTTTTTCAAAGCTCCTTAGATAGCTGTTAGTAAATCTTCTGTTTGTAGTTTTACGTTATGGGCATTTTACTTTATTAATAAATGTTACTTTTTCTTTTCTGTTTAGCTAATTATACCGTAATGCCAATTGGACTGATCCATCTTAAACCTTTGTCGGCTGTGCTGAAGAGAAAGGTACAGAACCAAATTATTTAATTAATTAGCTGCGCGTTCTCTTGTCCTCTGTCCTCCGGGCCACACACACACGGGACTGTCTCAGCTGTTATTTTTGTTAAGGAGTGTGCACGTACAGCATGCACGCCTCGTGCACGAGCCTACTACTGAAGCTGCCGTTACGCTTTTGGCCTGAGGAGGCAATCACGAGCATAAAAATTCAAAACTCCGTAAGTCCCTTTAAAACAAATGTTTATCGTGGATATTAGTTTTTCCAGTTCGGAAGTTGTTTTAAGTGTTGCTATTAGTCTTAAATGTTCACAATGAGCATATATTAATCCTTTTTGCAATGTTTACGATTGAAAGATGGTTTGTGGTAAGAACTGGCTTTCTTTATGTTACAGCCTTGATACTAAAAAATAAATAAACAATGTAAAATGGCTCCCTGTATTGAATGTAAAGTCAAACGTTGTATAAATGGAAATAAGCAATTCTCCAGCGATTTGATTTTTTTCCCTCTTTAGTCCACTTGACATGGAGCCACAGTTAACTAGTTTGGGGCACATTTTTACTTGAAAAATAGTATTTAAACTGATCAAGCTTTGGCTTTACAATGACACTGTGTAGGTTACTATCTATACATTACTTTGCTCTATTTAAAAGTAACAAGATAAAAGCACTTCAGCACATAAAATTAAGCTTGTCACTTGCCAAATAGTGACTATACCCTCCTGTTTACCTATAAGAAACACCTCAAAATATCTTTAAATTCATTATTGATGATTCAATTGTAGACAACAATGTTTTTCATGGAGGCTAAAATTGGCCAAATAAGGGTTTTATGTATTATCTGTTGATGTTATTGTACTCATACTGTCTACTGTATCATCATAAACACCCCAAAAGTGGCAAAACAAATGTAGACAACAAGGCCCATGTAGGGTCCATGAAAAACTGAGTGATTCAATCACTTTTTGGCAAGTAAAATGCCATTTTTGTTGTCTACAATTAAATCATCAATAAAGAATTTAAAGATATTTTGAGGTGTTTTTTATAGGTAAACAGGAGGGTATAGTCACTATTTAGCAAGTGACAATCTTAACTTTATGTCCTGAAGTGCTTTTATCTTGTTACTTTTAAATAGAGCAAAGTTATGTGTAGTAACCTACACAGTGTCATTGTAAAGCCAAAGCTTGATCAGTTCCAAGTAAAAATGTGCCCCAAACTAGTTAACTGTGGCTCCATGTCAAGTGGACTAAAGAGGGAAAAAATCAAATTGCTGGAGAATTGTTTATTTACATTTATACAACGTTTGACTTTACATTCAATACAGGGCGCCATTTTACATTGTTTATTTAATTTTTTGTATCAAGGCTGTAACATAAAGAAAGCCAGTTCTTACCACAAACCATCTTTCAATCGCAAATATTGAAAAAAGGATTAATATATCCTCATTGTGAACGTTTAAGACAAATAGCAACAACTTCCGAAATGGAAAAACTAATATCCGCGATAAACATCTGTTTAAGTACCGGATGAGGTTATCTCTGCTTTCTGAAAGTCCATATTGCTAGATACGCTGAGTTTTAAGGCGAAATTCTGGGGAATTTCGTCTAGAATTGCAATTACTTAAACCGTGCGCGATCCCGCGGTGGCTAATCATTTTTTGGCAGCCAGTCGATTTATGGCACAACACCTCCTCCAGGATTGTTACAACAGTTTAAATAGCCGACTTTGTAATTCCATGTCATTACATTTGCCAGTGTTAGTCGGAACAACTTTGAAAAGTGTTTAAGTCGCGTACTAATTCAGCTTCTTTATTAATGTCCCTACAATAAAGTCACCGCTAATAAAAGCAGCTCCTCTAATGCAACATTAGCAAACTCCTGCTAGAATGATCCTAGCTAGCGAGGGTTTAGCTTGGTATAGCTAAATAGAACGGTAATACTACTTACCTGAGATATGATGAACAGAAATTTCTTTCCTGAATACGAACAATCACCTAAGATAACATGGTACAAAGGGTCAACTCAATCTGTAATTGATAATAAAGTTAGCGTATAGGCGGTTTTACTGTGCGCGACTACACTCAGTATTACTTCATTAGCTCCTTCAAAATAAAAACAAACTTCCGGTCAAAGCGATTCATTCCCCCTTTCAAAATAATAAAAAGAGCCACAGATGCACGATAGGGTTACTGTACAATATTTCAAAATTTAATCAAGTCAGTTCAGAAGTATCCAAAATTGAAGCTTGCATCCAAATCATGTGACTCGAGTTTCTATCTCTGGTACACAGGCAACATCATTCCATTGTCCACATAAAAATATATATATATGATTCTAAACATTTGTTCATTCATTCATTTCATCTAACTGCTTCATAAAAAGACCCCAGATCCACCCTGGTGCATGCTGGTCCTATACTTGTCCCCTTATACACAAGGGGTTCCTATAGTCTTTACATTAATCAAAATAATCACTTTCAAACAAATACAGTTTTATCACATTATGTAATCACAGAATTTTTACTTTCATTTCTGGTAAAATTAAGATTTAGTGACACAGCTTCATTAGTTATAACCAAGTACACTTATCCAAGGTCAAGCTACTTTTACAGGTCCTGGTTCTGACATATTTATATGTATTAAATAAGTCTGAGCATGTAAAAGTATATTCTCTCACAATATCTAGACACATTTCTGCTGTTGTCTCATAACCTAGGAAAATAACCTGCTCAACAATTTTCTAAGTATTAACTTTATTAAAACAACTAGCTGGGTTGTCCTATCTCTAATATTCACCTAAAATCTTTTTTCTAGCTTATGTTTATGTATTTAGCAGACGCTTTTGTCCAAAGCGACTTACAAGTGATAATCGGCATGTTGCCGTTGAGACTAACAACAATAACAACAATCAATTTCCAGTCACTCGTAGGTGGCAATGAGGCAGCATGATGAATCATGGAGAGGAGGGAACAAGGAGTGGACAGTAGAGAGGGGGGACGGGTGCAGGGAGGGTGCTAGTTAAGAAGATGCTCTCTGAAGAGCAGGGTCTTCAGGAGTTTCTTGAAAGTTGAAAAGGAAGCCGCTGTTCTGGTAGTGCTTGGTAGGCCATTCCACATTTGTGGAACGATGCATGAGAAGAGTCTGGATTGTCCTGAGCGTGGTGTAGGCATTGCTAGCCGATGATCCTGTGATGACCGGAGCGGCCCGGCTAACTGAAATAATTTATATTTTCTGACTTTTTTATTTATTTATACTTCTGAATCGTCTTCAGTTGGTTGTTTATCTTTAAGAATTGTAGTCAAACTGTTCACTTCAGGTCAATAAATTTAATGTTGCAGTACAGCTAATGAGCTACCTTACAGCAGGAGTAACGATGTGCTGCTTTACACACTCTTCATCGTTTCAGGAAAACTTTGGATGACGCTTTAGATTTAATTAGTTAAATGACAGAAGACAAAAACACTACATAGACCACTTCAGGTGAACTTTAAGCGGTTTGGTGATTGTTTATATAAATAGTCATGTCACTTTGAGTCCCTTAAATTTACTCTATGTAAATCAAGTCTGTACTCAATCAGATTGAAGTTTATGATTCTGGCAAAGAACTCAGGCACGGGAAACTCTCTAATTTTCATGTAGCCCATGTGCTCGTACAGTTTCTGAGCATCAGTGGCTACCATGGAAGTGTACAAAACAATAGCAGCATAACCCCGTTCTCGAGTGAAATCCGCTACCGTCCGACACAAAGCCTTAGCGATACCCATCCCACGATGACTCTGTCGCACAGACATGCGCTTCAGTTCCAGACACTCGGGCAAATCTTCAGCAGGAAGACACGCCACTGTCCCAACCACACGCCCTTCACTTTCAGCCACCCAATAACATGAGTCCTTCTGCTTCAGGTAGGTCTCACTGACATTGTTCAGGTCACTCTTCAGGGATGCATTAATGTAACCATTAAACATGTAGACGAGCATCTGCCGGGATGCAGCCAAGAGGAGGGTGACGGCCAAGATGGGAAGCATAAAGGACTTAGAGCTGACGATGAGAGCGCAGAATGAAACCATGAGCACCATCTGGGTCAGAGGCTGCTTCAGGACATGCATGAAGGACGATGGCAGGTGCTCATTCATCCCCAGGATGAAAAGCTCTTTCACGCTCTCAGCGTCCTCATCGCGGTACTTCCTGATCTGAATGTTGTCCATGATTCAGCTTTCCAACAGAACAGGAAAGAAAAATGTAAGAAGCAGAAAACCAAAGACTTTCACTCATTGTGATATCTGCAGAAGTTATTCCTATTTAAACGATCAATTTATTATAATTTTAATATTTATAAATAAGATGCTCATTCAAAAAAATTCATAAATAATTTTGTCAAAATCGAGTCCATGATCAAAATTTTGTCTTTAACCCTAGTTGACATGTTGACTAATCTGATGCAGATTCAGATAACTGCAATATAAATAAATTTTTGCAATATAGTTGTTTCCTTCAGAGAGCTCCAGATGCATAAATACAAAGAACAAGTATTTCTCTCAGCTCACATGCACTGTATTCATGGTGCTCATGAGATTGATCTAAAAACAGTTCACTCTTTGTCCTTGAGATGTGGATTGTTTATACCAACAACAGACTACAGAATAAGTCCTTAAACGTGTAAATGTACGTTGAAGTTTAACCACTGACGATAACATAAACTCTTCAGTTATTTAAATGAGAACGACGTAAATAATTAAACATCGTGTCCTCCCCCCCAAAAAAACACAGTTATGATTATGATGATTTGTGCTCATGATACATGATGAGGCTGACATGATCTTATAATTCATTTTACAACAGGAAGTAGAGTATTATAGTCTGATGACAAATGTCGCGTTTCCTTTACGAAATAAAAACAGTTAGATTAGCTTACAGAAATTAGCATCAACGCTAGCTAGACTAACGCAGCTTCTGCGCCTCCCGGGGACTAATGAGACAGAAATAACACGATAAAACTAAAAAGGTTGAATAAAATGAGTTACTTACGTTCTTATGATAATATATAAGCGCTACAGTGAACCTCATGCAGCCGAAATTCGCTCCTGCTTTCCTACTGAGCTACTGGCTAAACAGTGATGCATTCAAAGATCCTCGGAATTCAAGGTGAGATGAGAAAGGTCAAGCAGTATTTGTTATTGTGATAACAGTTTATCCGTCGTTAAGTGACACCATCATAGCTGCAGGCAACCATCGTTTTAAGTAAGTATTAAGGCAGACGTTATAAATATATCTGTAACTAAACGTTTGCTTTCCTCTGTGAAAAGAAACATTGTGTACAATAAAACACGAACGCACCATGTGTTTACGTATTTTAAAGGGTTAAATTAGATCCAAAATCATTTATTTCAATAAGTCCTTCTGCTAATAAATATATACTGTAAAGTTTTGAATGTGGTAGTTTTTGGTTGGGAAACAATATGATGACAGGTGTGAGTTAAGGTGTTTAAAATGCATGATTTGGGTCATTCAAATAATGTTTAACTAATACATACAAGAGTCATACATACAAGAGTCAAACTAAAAAAAAGACCAACATATTTATTGTCTCTTTAAAACATATTACACTGGATTTTACACAGGTTGATTGTAAAAATAAAAACACCCTTATGTGGTGTAAAACAGTGAGTCAAAGGTTCTTATTTACTGTGATTACACAGATTTGTGGAATAAGTAGCTTCACTGCTATTTTAGGTAAAAGTCTAACCAAGCACTGGGTTTGTAAATTGGCCTTTCATTATTAGCAGTATTAGTTAGATTTAAATAACATGAACTTTTCTGCCTTTTTTTTTTTTTTTGGTCAACAGAAAATAAACAATCTGATTTACCAAATATGTATAAAACCCATAGAGTCCATGGCCCAAAAATCCAAATGAACTGAGTTTTCATATAAATATAATTATTTTGTGGGAGATTAGTCAGTAGCTGATAAGGACTTTTGCTATATGTTCTCTGACTGATGCAAATAGTTTATAACACATGAGAATGAAACAGAAAATATTACACAGTAAATTAAAGTTGAAATCAATTTATTGTCTCCTTGTAACATACTTCATTAGATTTCTTTATTGATTGTAAAAAAACACTTGTGGAGTAAGCATTTATCTAAAACAGTCTCACGGTACAAAAAATCTTTATTCTTCTAGGATTTGGTTTAGTTTGTACAAAATATTTATTTTACATTCATTCTGCCCAGCTGACAACAGTCATTTATTAGCCCAGGTTGATGTTTCCTGCAAACAGAGTGATGAGCAGGATGATGGTGAACCCCGTGAGCAGTCCTGCATTCTGGATCAGAAAGAAGATGATCTTGGTGGAAGTTTTCCGCTCGTCTCTTGCTATGCTGTCCATTTCTGGAAACTGAAATAAAAAAAAAACAAAAACAAATCAGAGTTTAACACAGAACCAGAAGAGAATCTGTATTAACCACAAAGACATCCCTGACTAGAGCCAAAACTTCAGCAACTAAAAACTTTTATTTTGTCATTAATAAATTAAATAAAAGGTCCCAAACCAACAAACCAGTGAAGCTCATAATAAACCCAAATCTCTCAAAAACCCAGATGGGGAGGAAGATGATTGGATATTTTTGTTTCATGTGTCTATAAATGTTTTATAAGAACCAAACTTTTCTTGTTTATGTTTACATTTTCAGACACTACATGTACCGGTAACCACTTGAGGGCAGCAGGTCTAAAACATCCACCTCTAGCTGACGAATGACCTCTGTTTCCTACAGAACACACCTGCTCCCCAGGTCTGAGCAGCAGGTGTTGCAGGAACGTTCACAGCAAAAACAGCTGACTGTGAAAAGGTCTAAAGCAGGAACCAGTCAGTATGGGGAGTTTTCTTCTAAAAGTTTGTAAAATATATTATTTTAGTTTTTCTTTGGGCTTTGTTTAAAGACTCACCATGTCAGCCAGTGAGATGTACAGAAACATTCCTCCTGCGACGGCAAAGATGACATTGGGAGCAAAGCTGCTTCCGAGCAGGATTCCAAACACAAGGCCAATGTAACATGACACCGACGACATCAGGTTGAAGAAAACTGCCTGTGGGATGCTCATTCCTGCATTCAGCAGGATAACAAAGTCTCCTACAGAGAGAAGCAAACACAGAAACAGAACTCAGCAGATTTTTCAGACTTTTACTCGATTCTCAATGGAATCCAAAAATATTTTATTTCACGTCAGAAAACGCGTGATACATAAACCCAAAGAGGATAGATATATTTCTCAGTTATACTCTTTTCACCTGAAGACCTGTCCCGTATCTGCTCTATTGTAGCAAAGCAATAAATATTTATTTCAAACATGTGGAAAGTCAAGGTGAGCACGAGTTCTGAACACAAATGAAAGCGTACTGGAAGGGATGAAACAAGTAAAATAACATTTTTAACTAGGTATTAACTAGCCATCATGTAGCAAACATTATCTGCATGCAGCAGCATTGCTGAACTTTGTAAAAAAAAACTGCCTAAATATTTTTTCCTTTTTGGCCCTGTGGCATGCTTCTCTTCCTCTGCTCAGCAGCACCTGTTATGCTCGCATGTGTACGCATAATATGGTACATTTAAAGACAGCTCGGAAAAATATGTTTCTGCATATTGATGGCTGAAAAAAGTGCAGGGGGGGGGGGGGCATGTCCCATGCATCCCCATGTCTGTTACGCCCACCTTTGATACATCCAGTCAGGGGCGTGGCCAGGGAGTGGCATGCAGTAGCACATGCCACCCTTGAGATCTGATTGGCCACTCCACCTAGTTTCACTGAAACTGATTTTCCATTGTCCACAAAAGTCCTGAGGTTATAAACCCCAAAACAGAAGGTGGCAGCATACACTTTTAACACTGGTTTCCATCTACAGGCCAACAGAACATTTCTGTATTTTTCATATTGATATAAACAGTATTTTGAATCCTGGTCCTAGTTCCACTCCACTTCATTTGGTGGCGGTAATGGACCAAGATGTGGCTAGCAAACCACTACAAAACAGCTCCAAAAAGAAAATGAAGATAGAAAATTGGTCACAATTTGGAGCTCACAAATTCCCTGGAATAAAAAAAAAAGAGTGATTTTTTGAGGGATGATCATAAATGCCACCCATGCAAGGGCCCCACCTGGGCCACCCTGTTTTAATAGGCCTGGACACGCCACTGCATCCAGGCATTTCTGTCTCCTCTAAAGAGCAGAAACCTTTTTATATTCTGTGATCTCCTAATTTACTAATTCTGCTAGACAGATAACACCACTGGTAATGCAAACATCCTGATTTTGGGTATTGTTCTGAGGAAAATTGACATGTGCACTCTGATCAAGAAGAAAACTTTGGTTGAACATCGAGAGTGTTGTATCCATTGGTTCCCACTTACCCAGCTCATGGGGAAACTCCTCACAAAAGATGGCGGTGGACGTGCTAAACCCAGTCAGTACGGACACGGTGAAGGACGCACCTATGGCAAGGCCATCGATGAAGTTGTGCAGCGCGTCGCTCAGAGTTATCATCCATGCCACCGTCTTGATGCTGGAGATGTGCTGCCCACGAAGCCAGTGGCACATCACACTGTTTGACACTTGGACCTCCTGGGACAGAGACAGGAGTGGTGAAAGTTGGACAGCCTCTAGTATTACTGGTGTTTGGACATGTCAAAGCAAACATATGGATTCAGAGAAAACACTAAACATAGCAAAGTTCAAATAATACAGAAATAGAGGTGAACTTTGCTTGTTGGTTTAATTTTTGTCACAAAAACCTGGATAAAGCAGGTACATTTGTTGTTATTAATAAGTAAATCATTATTTTACTGTTTAGGAAAAGAAAAGCTGATTGCCTGGCAAGCCATCCTAAATACAGTATGTTATATGCAGAGCTAAATCCTTTTGCTTCAGCAGCTGTGGGTAGAGGTTTCTAGGTCGGATAAGTTATCTGCTGATACCAAGGTTCAGTCCAGCCCAGACCTGCAGAAAACAGACCATCAGAACATTAAAGCTATTGAAACCAGTTTTTGTGAGTGTTTGTAGAGGATCACAGTCTAGTTGGTAAATAAGTAAGTAATTTTTATTTATATAGCACTCATCACAGAAAGAGATTCACAAAGTGTTCCACATAGATCAAAAACAAAACAAAACAAATCATGGGTCATAAAATCATAATGATCTTAAACAAAACAGAAATACATTAAAATTAGGAAAAAAAAGTCATGAAATTATAAAAGGATCATAAATATCATAAAACTAACGAAAGATGATTTCAATTTCTAGTTAAAAGTAAAATAAGAACATAAAATATTTAGGTAAAAGCAGCTGTTTTTTAAGTGTCCAGACTGTCAATACTAAGTAAGGATAAAGGACGATCATTCCAAAGTCGGGGTGCAACAGTCTGGAAGGAGAGATCACCTCGACTTTTGTATCTGGTCTTTGGAATTTCTAGAAGGTTCTGGTGTGTGGACCTGAGAGCTCAGGTTGGAGCATAAGGCTTTAACAGTTCGGTAATATAGGGAGGAGCTTGACCATGTAGAGTATTAAAAGTTAGAGTCAGGATTCTAAGGCCCTGTCCACACGTAGCCGGGGATCTGCCAAAATGTAGATATTTTTCTACGTTTTGGCCTGTCATCCACACGAAAATGGAGTTTTTTCACACAAAAACTGATCTTTTTAAAAACTCCGGCCAAAGTGAAGATCTGCGTTTTCTCCGTTTTGGGTGTCTGCGTGTGGACAGACAAAACCGGAGTTTTAAGGTCCGCAAAGTCACTTTCCGCAAAGTCACACCGACTGATAGATCCACCTCCCATTTTTCAATAGGGATTGCAATTTTATCGTCTATTTTGGACAGTGTCTTATAAACTTTAGACAGTAGTTTGGGAGGTTTGAGATTATAGAAGTCAAATACCCTTGGTGGTGTTTGTAATTCTATATTATTGAGCCTAAATTTTTGTTTGACTACAGATTTAATTTGGTGATATTCCAAAAAGCTATTCTTATCCATTCCACATTGGGAGACTATTCGATTAAATGGGATGAAGTCCAATCCTTCATATATGTGTTCCAGGTATAGGATCCCTTTATTTTTCCAGTCCGGAAGTTTCATCATTTGGTTATTTTGCAAAATATCAGGATTATTCCAGATAGGTGTGCGTCTGCATGGTATTAGTGAAGACGCTGTCATTTTAAGATACTCCCACCATGCTGTCAGAGAGGTGCTGATACTAATACTTTTGAAGCTTTCATGTTTTCTTATGCTTGAGCTAATAAATGGTAAGTCTGAAAGCTCTATCGTATTGCAAAGTGTCGGTTCTATATCTAACCATGACTCATCTAGTGGGTTATCTTGCAACCATCTTGGTATATATTGCAGCCTGTTGGCTAAGAAATAATAAAAGTTGGGTAGATCCAGTCCTCCTCTGTCTTTGGTCTTCTGAAGTGTTTTTAAGCTAATTCGTGGAGGTTTATCCTGCCAAAGGAATTTAGTAATTGAGGAGTCCAGACATTTAAACCAGTCAGCTGGTGGTTTGTTTGTGATCATCGAAAATAAGTAATTTATTCTGGGTAAGACCATCATTTTAATTGTAGCAACCCTCCCCATGAGTGATATCGGTAAGGATTTCCATCTTGCAAGATCATCTTCCACTTTCTTTAAAAGTGGGACGTAGTTTAGTTTGGTTAGATCTGCCAACTTGGGAGAGATATTAATTCCCAGGTATGTGATATTCCCTGACTCCAATTGTGTGTTAAGTAAATTGACAAAAGAGAAATTAATTGGTAGAACTGTGGATTTTAACCAGTTTATAGAGTAATCTGAAACTCTTGAAAAAGAGTTTATCAGTTCTATTGAATGGGAGAGAGAGGATTGAGAATTCTGGAGAAAGAGTAAAACATCATCTGCATAAAGACTGATCTTATGTTCTATTTTCTTACACTCTATCCCTTTAATATCTGTTGTTTGCCTAATTACTGCCGCTAGTGATTCGATAAAAATAGCAAACAGTGAGGGGGAGAGTGGGTATCCCTGCCTTGTCCCCCTCTGAAGACAGAAGCTAGCTGATATTTGGTCGTTTGTCCTGACACATGCTGTTGGTGAATTGTATAATGTTTGTAGCCAGTTTATGAAGAAGTTCCCAAAACCAAATTTATGTAAAGTTGCAAATAAGAACTTCCAGTTATCTCTATCAAAAGCCTTTTCTGCATCTAGAGATAATATAATAGTTTCAATGTCTCTACTGTAAGAGAAATCTATCAAATTAAGTAATCTACACGAGTTTGTGGATGACTGTCTACCCTTAATGAAACCAGTTCGGTCAGGGTGTATTATGAAGGGGGTTACCTTCTCTAATCTTTTTGCCAGGGCTTTACAAATTATTTTGAGATCAACATTAAGAGAAATTGGGTGATAGCTGGTAGGAAATGCAGGGTCTTTGCTTGGTTTTAACAAGAGACTAATATTGGCTGAATTCATGTTTGGCTGTAATCTGCCGCTCTCTTCGATTTCCCTCACCATTCTGAAAAATATTGGAGCCAGAATGATCCAGAATTCTTTGTAGAACTCTGCTGGAAACCCATCTGGACATGGAGCCTTCCTATTAGGCATGGATTTAAGGGCTTCCTGGAGCTCAGCTGATGTTAGTGGCAAGTCCAGGACTGTAACTTGGCTGTCTGATAATTTAGGAAGTGTTATCCTGTCAAGGAACTCATTGATCTCGTCATCTGATGGGTTTATCTGTGGTGAGTACAAAGTTTGGTAAAAGTCTCTGAAAGTGTTGTTTATTCTTTCAGGGTCATAAACTATTTTCCCAGTTGAGTCTTTAAAGGCAGATATGGTAGTTTTCTCTCTTTATTTATTTTTAATTGGCTAGCTAAAAATTTACCTGATTTATTACTATGTTCAAAGTTTTCTATTTGTAGTCTTTGTGCTAAAAATTGTGTCTTTGTCAATAATTCCAAGAAGTTCTAATTTAGCTTTACGTAATTTGCTGAGTCACTTTTTCTGTGGAAGCCCGTCTCATCGAGTCCATTGTGTCCTTCTCCAGCCCCTGATCCTCCTCCTGTTCGTCTGTCTAACGGCGATCTTGGTTATCGTGTCCAGTGCCTCCTTGAGGCCAGACCCCGTGGTCGGGGCCACCAGTTCTTGGTCGATTGGGTGGGTTATGGTCCGGAACATCAGCAATGGATCCCAGCATCTTGGATCGATGACCCGTCCCTCATCCGGGACTTTGATGCAGCGCGGGCTTCCTCCTCCTCCTCCTTTGCTTGGCCGCCAGGTGGCGGCCTTTGGGGGGGGGGGGGGGGGGGGGTTACTGTCACAATGGGTGTAGCTAACCTCTCCATGAGTTTTCCTGTTTGCAGGTGGGCACCCCCGGAGAGCAGCTGCTGCGAATTCCCTCATCAGCTCGCAGGGGATTTAAGGAGCGGTGTGGCAACTCACCAGTGCCTGATGATTACTCGCACTGGGTAGCATACACCAGATCTAGACCTGTTTCTAGTTGTTTGCATCCTGTTCTGCCTGTTAAAGCCTTGTCATCACCTGTCCCATTTCATCCGTTCTCCTGCCCAGGTACTCTCATCTGCCTGTTACCAGCTCGTCAACCTGGACTCTCACCTGTTACAACAAGGCGCCTTCGGATCTCCTGTCCACCCGCCACACCGCTTCTCCCTTTGGCCGTCTGCTCTCCTGCGCTCACCTGCCCGCTCCTGGAACCGGTGCTCAGCTCCCAGCCTCCTCCAACAGCTACCACTCAGACCTGACCCGCCACCCTCTCAGCGCTCCACTACCTTACTGGAATCCGTAAGCGTCTATTCTATCACACCTTCCCCGTCTGCTTTACATTACTCATTCTTGTTCTCTGTCTCAGAACGCTGCCAGAACCGCCCTCCTCCGACGTCTCCCCAGCCTTGTCAAACTCAAATAAAGATATATTATTTTTATTCACCTTGTCTCTTCGTGATTCTGCATGTCGTGGGTCAAAAGACTCGATCCCAACATGACAGATTCACTGTTTCCAGTGACTCCCCGTGGTCTTCTCCGAAAAGTTCTTGGATATCAGGATCAGTAAAGATGAGCACATCTTCTTCCTTAATAACCGACCCTGAGGTTCCCGTTTCCATTTCCTCTGCGTTTCCGTTGCCAGCCTCATATTGTTTCTGTACAATCGGTTTATTGTCTGTCAGAGACTGACTGTCCATTATTTCTCGTTATCAGTGTAGCTGTCAGGCTGCTCAATTTCATTGAATGCTTGTTGTGTAAGACTTCCACATTTAAAGACCCTGTGTGGAGGAGGTGTGATGTCACCACTTCCTGTCCTCTGCTTTCCTCCTGGTGTTCTGCTGTCCAGTTCCCCTTTTTCCGTCCAGCTGTTTCCCTGTCATATCTGCAGGATAAGATGACTCCTATTAACAAAATAATGACTCCGGCCATTATTTCAATAGCGCACAACGGCCAGAACAATGCTTCCCAAACAGGGGCTATTATATTTTCTCTGACCCCTCTCACCGCTGTTCCTATAGAACCACTGGTACCCTTGACCACAGTGTTAGAAACAGTCATGACGGTGTCTGCTAATATCTCGCCTACTCCTCTTACAATTAAGCTCACCCCTCTCAGTGTACCATTTTCTCCGTAGGCACAATAATCGAACCATTCTCTCTCTTCTACATCTATGCTCCTACGGAAGGGGGAGCAGTATCCACTTCTTAAATCCCAGTTTGGGTGCGCTCTAAAGTCAGGGAATTCTTTGGGTGTGTTGTGTTCAATTGTGTATCTTTCAGGTTGAGGGTTCTTACCTATTCTAGGTTCGTTAAAGCACACATGATGATCTATGCCTAGTCCGTTAATTAAAATTTACTAGACTGAATGCTCCCCACTTCGTTGTCCCTGGAGCGGTAAATCCTGGAGGCACCAAAACTCCTACTTTATCACCCATGATCATCATACAGTCCAAAAGGCCATTCCCCATCTTGGTGTTATTTGTTTCCCACGTGTTTGTTTTTTCTACAGTAAACCACGATGTCTTGACCTAGAGCTGTCCATTCTCTATTACCAGCATCTTAGTTCCTATTAATTTTCTCTCGAAGGTCTCTGCCTCAATCCGAGTGTCCTGGGGATAATAATCATACCTTTGTTTATTATATCCCATCCCGTACCAGTACATCATAGGATACGTTTCGTACATACCTTTCCTATAATATGTATAGTCCTCAGGTATATTCCTTTGCATGTATCCACGCAAGACCTTGTAGCTCAATTCTCCATTTCCTAAAGTGGCTATATACAAATAAGGGGGTCTTGGTTTAAAAAATTCCCTATCCCCTAGCGTGTCAGGTCGCATGCCTCCTACAGTTGGCCATATAATTGCGAGTACCAAAAAATACACATTCTTCTAGTTATTCCCTTAGTGTTATTGCAGAATTTGGCCTGACATCCTTCAAGCATTATTGTGTAATTCCTAGCCCAAGTTGGACTATGATAGTAATCCTTCTTATGGCTTGGCCTAATCATTTCATTTACTGCTTCGAAAATGGAGTCTGCCTCAATTTTGTCATCAGGGGTGGCTGTCCCCTTTTGGTAATATGCCCCTGCTATTCTTAGTCTGAGCGGCTCCCCTCCTTGCCATAAGGCACTATCGTTAGCCCTTTTAGTTAAGCACTTCCTAGTTTCTTCGTTCCAGGCATGGAACCCTGTGTCTAGGTTAGTGGGAGCAGATTGATTCTTTTTCATCCACTGCGCCACCTCTGGATGTTTGAAGTTAGGAACCTGATAGACCCATTCGGTATATAGGGTGTGCCATATCTTATGTAGTTCCCAGCCTTGTGGCTGAAGGCCCACCTCATTGTGTAGGCTGAAGAAGGTCCAGTTGAAATATGTACTATTCATGGGGATTACATAATTCTGATACCCTGTGTAATGTGCGTGCTCACTGTGACCTTTTCGCAAGAGCCGAGCTAGTTTCTGCGAGGTAGACCTTTTGTTCCTACCTCCGGACTCCGGACAGAAATTTTTTCACACGTGCAGAACAGAGCCCGTTTGAACAAACTAACCATTTATGGCTTATTACCCTTAGGATGTCCCACTACCATAGGGGGAGGAGAGGCTAAGCTCTCATACCTAAGGTATCTTTTCTCATCTGTCACAACCTGATACAAGTCCTGAAGCTCAGGTGTGAGTAAGAAGGTGGCTTACCTTTGTTGCAGGGTTTGGTTGAGGCTCCTACTCTTATGCTAAAAAGAGTCCTTTAAAAAACTGAGAAAGAGGATTCTTTTTCAAAAACTTTATTTCAAAAGTATAAAAATGCAAAAGCATAAGTTAAAAGCTATAAATCCCCTTTTGAGGATGCTTCTCTATCTAAATCTCTCCGTTGAAAGGAGATGCTTCCTCTTCTTCTTCTTCTTTTCTTTTGCTCTTCCTCATTAACAGTCTTCTTATATACCCTTCCTTTGTACAGCCAATCTTATCTGCATAGCGAAGCATTTTGTATGGCGAAGCAGTTTGCATTGCGAATCATTTTGCATGTATCAGCAAATCACAAATAGCAAAACAATGTTGTCATTATACTTAGCAAGATGGTTTCAGGTTCATTCAAAGTTTTTACTTCCCCACAGAAGCTTTCATATCCTCTTGATGATCCCATTTTTTGGTCCGCTTCTTGTGTTCTCCTGCCTCGATTCCACTCGCATCAGCAGCCCTCCGCTCACATCTTCCTTCATCGTGACATCCGTTCGTTGCAGCACGCGGGGGCTTGCAACATAGAAACCCAATTCTTGACTTGACTTAAGAAAGTAATGAATTAATGTGAATGCCAAATGAAAGTGTGCTGTCAAGCCAGATACCCAAATACTTATAGAAACTGACAAGTTGTAGTTCTGTACCATCCAGGGAAACAATACTAGGGTGGCAAGTTACGGTTGAAGATCATGAACTTTGTTTATACATCTTTGGTATATTCTTGCTGTGTTGCTTTTCTAACTGCATTGTTGGTTCTTTTTTAAAACACAGAAAAGGTTTCTTTTTACCTTGCTGACAGTTTCGTTCGTGGCTGCAAACTTCCTCAGAGCTGACGCTGATGGTGGCGTCACTTCCATGAACAGAGATGATGGGGTTTACACATTGGATCGTGCATAGGACTGCATCATTGGTGAGGGAAGAGCGGGCAGTAGAGGGCGACAACGTCCTCTGCTGCCCACGGATAAACGGAGTAGGAAGTGACGCCACCATCAGCATCAGCTCTGAGGAGGTTTGCAGCCATGAACAAAACTGTCAGCAAGGTAAAAAGAAACCTTTTCTGTGTTTTAAAAAAGAACCAGCAATGCAGTTATGAACTTTATTTTACTTGTGTTTACATGAAGACGAAGGTTGGAGAAGGCATGTTGAAGACAATTAAAGTTGTGCTGCAAGGAGGACAAAGCTGCACTCAAGGAAGACCTACATGCATATAAAATGGTGTCGTCGGCATATAAATATATATGAGAACTGTCAACAGCATGAACAATGTTTTTAATATAGATTTTGAATAAGGTTGGGCCCAGTGTCGATCCTTGAGGAACGCCCATAGATAGAAGTAGAGGAGCAGATTGGTAACCCTCTGTTCTCACTGTTTGCGTACAGCCTAAGATGCAGTACAACTTCCAAACCATGCCACGGATGCCTGAGAAAGTCCTACATGTTTGGTCCTGCTAAGTAAGATGTTATAGTCTACAGCAGGGATTCCCTAAGTGTGGTGCGCGCGAGCTGCCGCTAGGGGGTGCGCGAAATGAAAAGTGTAATGGCTGAGGAGCTCAAAGAAGTCTGTCATATGTCACCATTAGCGTAGCCAGAAACTCATTTGTGGGTGGGCCGAAGAAAATGTAAGTGGGACCAATAAATGTAATTGAAAACAAGTATATTTTGCATGTGTGTGTGTGTGTCCTCCGCATGTGCCCTAGCTTCAGCGCTCGGCCTGCGCACGCTGTCAATAGCAGCGCGCGCGCGTGTGTGTGTCCTCTGCATGTGCCCAAGCTTAGAGGGCTGCATCGGGATTGGGACCCAACACAAATCTTGCGGGGCCGGGCGGTGTGAACTTTGCTGCGGGCGGGAACGGTCGGCTAAAAGAAAAAGTGCGGGATCGGGATGAGTATGATGGAGTCGACAACTGATGTTGAAAAGAAGCTGAAACAAGGTCTTCATGACACAAAAACCAAAGCAAGGCAAGTCAGACATTTGGGGGAGTTTCTCCAATCAGGTCTCTCTTAGTGACCTCGATCACTGCCTGATTACAGAGAATAGAATATGAAACGGCCTTGATTTCATTACCCCTTTAAGCACCACACAGTAGCTCCTTTGTGTATTTTAAAAGAATTTTATAGTTTAAGTAGCGAGGAGTTATTTGAAATTACATGCGCCGATGCGTCACCGGTGATCCTGGTGACGCATCGGCGTTAAAGGGTTAAAAACTAAATGAAAGCAAAGTGCGTCAATCCTGACCAATGTGTTAAAAGACATGCAGGATCCGATCAATTTGTTTTTCTCTCATTTACAGTCACGGAAAAACAGTTAAAAGCAGGGCTTGTGTTGTGTGGACCGGATAGTTCCCGTATTTGACCGTTTATCTTGACGGAGGAAGAATAGAAAGAATTACCCCGACGCATGCAGACGAACTGACATTTTATTCGTTACGCAAATCGCAGATGTAGCTAAATCACCCAAGAAAAGATTCCCATCTGAACATCTGAGCTGGACACTGCTCAGCGCAGCTCGCTGTCAGCGCGTACGTAAGGTGCACAGTGAGCTGAAGATGTGGAGAGGGGCTTGGAGCGTGTCGCAGAACCAGATCCATGCGGGAAGGTTCCTCCCACTGAAGCGAGTGTTTTCCAAACCGTCTGTCAGAGAGACTTGTCACTTAGAAAATGTTCCCTGATTATGAAACTTGGGCTGAATAGTGCTTGTTCCTGTCTCCAATGTGGCGACACATCCAGGAGCCGTCTGAGGAGAAGCCCAGAATCTCACTCTTCAGCTCAGAACACGCCGGTATGATTACGCACAAGCGTGACCCGTCAACACGGTCTCTCAGTAAGACCAGGTTGGAACTGTTCAGATTTACGCAGACAATCTTTACATTTAGATTTGACATACAGACATAAAATTAAGTAAAGTATAAAGGATTTATTTAAAATATCCATTCATTATATTACAAGCACAGAGAGCCACATCAGATGGATGGAAGAGCCACGGGTTGCCGACCCCTGGTATAGCCTATAAAATGACATGTTTTCTCCAGGACCAGAGAGGACGCAAACTCAATACATCTCTTTTATTGTGAGGTAATAATTTCTCTGAGTTTTGCAGCTGCGGGTGGGAGTAGACATGCACACAACGGGTGCGGGCGGGAGTGTAACACACGTTGCGGTTGCGGGCCGTAATGGTCAGAAATTCAGCGGGCAGGAGCGGGATGAAGAAAACAGAAATTGTAATGATATTGAATGTTATATATATATATATGTCCTGATGTGGGGGCAAGGGTGTGCGTTGACATGGTCGGGACATAGAAGGGGGTGCGCAGCTAAATAAGTTTGGGAACCACTGGTCTACAGAGTCAAAGGCTTTAGCCAAGTCAACAAACACAGCCACACAATATCCTTCATTGGTCTTTGGTCCTCTCAGTTTTTTCACAGGTTTTTATGACTGTTGATACGGTACAGAAAGACAATTTTCCATGTAAATGATTAATAAAGTTTTATCTTATCTTAGGTATTCCTGCCATGTGTGGTGTTAAGAGCACTCAAGTCTGCTCAGAAGCATGCCACAACCACTCTTAACTATAAATCCAAACTTTCTAACATGTTGGAATCTCTTGGTCCAATTTTCGAGAACAAACTATTGTGCAGCATGTTTAATGTGGCCTTGGCTGAGAGAGCAGCAGGATTACAGCAAAGTTCAAAAACAGGGCTAAATGAGAATGCCTGTATAGATGCAAACTTCTGTAGAAAGGAGAGCTCACAGGGGGAGCAGCTACAACACCCGGACTAATGTGATCCAAATCATCCCACGTGCTGCTAGAACTAAAGATACGACCTGCGTCCCAGTGCACTGCATGAAACAGTTACTGAAGTCAGGAAACATCTAAAGGAAAATATTGTTTTGCAACAAAGCTGTTATTATTTGAATTGCTGGGGTTAGGGTAAATATAAAATCTGAGAGCAGGCAGAGCCCCTGGCATTTGGTGGCCAACAGAGTTTTTGACAAGCCACAGACACACAGGGGGTCTTTGTGTCCGAGTCTGACAATGGCAGCATTTACTGAGAGGGGATGGAGGCCAGCAGCTTCACTTCACTGTATGATCTCTGTGTCCACCGGGCGTCAGGTTATTCAGCCTTTCAAAGCTTTTCTAACCACATTCCTCTTCTAAAGATGTTGCCAGGATCTGTCTCATCGGTGAAAAACGCTCGGTGAATTACTCCCACGTGATACCTAAACACAGATAAAGGCTTGAAGGTGAGATGGTACCTGGGAAGCTGTCATGCTTTCACGTGAGAGCTCAAGATTCGAGCCACTCCTATCGGTGGTGATGGTGTTGATGCTGGTCAGAACTACAGAGTCTTTCTTTGCCCACAGGTCTCCATTCTGGACATAGTTCTCCTGAGGTGGTTCTACCGGGCCGAAGTGGCTGTGGCCGTGCTGAAACACAAAAATCCAATGACAGAGCCTGGATTCCACAGGTTTACCTGCATGACCCAGAAGACTCAGTGTTTATTAATTACCCCACCCTAACCTGTCGCTGATAACAGCCTGATACATTACTTTGAAGGACAGATTAAATGTCCTGTTAGAGAACTAAACATATTAATACCTGGTATGAGGCAATCACTGTTTGTAGTCATCTGAAAAACTTGAAAAGAATGCAGCAAAGTCTGATGGTTTTATTCATTTGTCTTTAAAACAGCTGTTCAATCTGCTCTTTTAATCATTATTAATCATATTTACTAATCCTGTCAGGCGTGTCGAGGGAACGTAGATAGAGTTCAGGGAAGACAAATGTTTTTTTCCACATGAGGCTGATGCTGACGAAAGTCTGGAACCGTAAAATCACCATTTCTATGTGAGTGTCTGACCATCTGCATTTTCCTACAATCTCAGCATGAGAATCAGACAAAAGTGTCTCCAGTTTTTACTAAAGGGTTTTTTACTTTGTAGGCACTATCTCTGTTAGCTCACTTCTTTATTTATGGGACTTTGTGACATACTGAGGAATTTCTCCCAGAAAAGCATCATTTTTCAATATATTTGTGAAAAAAATCAGTAAAACCAGATGTTTTGCACATCTTTTGCTAATTAAAGGTATCAGAATGATGTTTTAGTAAATTATTTTTATAATGTTATATATTTGTTATATAATACAAAGAATTTACATCTTTAACAACAACTGCCAGATGTTTGTTTAATGTTTTAAAGACAAAAATGGAATGTTTTGCTTTCTTTATCGCTGATATTTATTTATGTGTGAAGAATTTAAAAAGTTTGTTTTAGTTGTTTAAATGGAATTGTTTTTCTGTGTTAAACCATATTTAAAGGTCCAATATGTAAGAATGAAGTATGAACGACTAGCCTCGCCTGCCAGACTTCTCCTCTGTTTAATTCTGCACAGAGAACAGGTCTGGGAACTCTCCTATTCAAATAACCCCACCCTGTGAGAATTCTAACCGAGCCAATCAGCGCTGAGTAGCGTACGTTACACACCACAACACCGAGTTTGTCATGAACATGGCGACTGAAGCAGAGTTCGCTGCGGCTCTTTCCTCTGTTCTAAATTACTTGAATGTCTTTAAAACCACAAGTAGAAGCGCAAAACCCATTTCTTCTAAAAAACAAAAGATGTTTGCGCCGTTGCCAGACGCCATTCTTGACTACAGCTAAAAAATTACAGAGTTACAAGGTACAGTCAGTATTTCCGTCTTTTTCCTGATTGGTTAATTTTGAGCTGCCTAGCCCCACCCCTCATGTGCCTCTCTGCCTGTGAGTCACCAGACTATTTCTCTGTGCAGAATTAAACAGAGGAGGAGTCTGGCAGGCCAGGCTAATGAACGACATCCTGTGATCAAATCTGGGCACAGCAGTCCATTTTTTTAAACAAGAGGTGACTTTCTCACTCCCGTTCTGTCAGTTTCATGGCTGTTGCCAGATAAGGATCAGCATCAGAAGATTCTAGATTACAAGTGAAGACGAGCCAAATTCAGCAAGTTGATAAGTAGATAGATACATTGTCACATCTGCATCTGTTAGATGCCGATAAACTGTCGTGACCCAGAAGTATCTCAAAGACTGGACTGGTCAGCTGCCGCTGCTGTTTTACAAGCTTCGGCTCCAGAAAGGTCCAAGCTGGGCCCCTACACCTCCTGATCTAGACGGGGACTTCCACCAGGGTACGTAGACCGAAAGAATGGCATCGAATGTGTTTATGAATCTCCTAATCAAAGCTTAGCGTGAAGACATCACCTTCACTCCCACCAGAACTAATCGTTTCTTCGGATTTGCTGGTTCTGAACAACATTCCACACAACACCATTCTCCGTCTCATTTCACCCTAGTAACACCATACATTTAGTGTTAAAGTTAGTCTAGTTTTAATTTGTTTAGTAATACATCTTTAAACTTTTAAAACTTGACTTTCTCTTCTGTTGTCTCTGAGTTAGTACAAAGTGGTTACATAATCCCTGCAATAAAAAGTTCCAATCTTCTGGTTAAAAAGTACCCACAGATCCATAAGGTTGATTCCATATTTTCTATGGAATCTCATGTCTCATGGTTCATTAATTAACATGTAAATTAAACCATTACACATTGAAGGAATTAAAACACCACAATTGACTCATTATTCCCTTCACACACATATTTCATAGTAAAATTGAGTTGTTGGTAATTTAAAAAGTAGCTTGAGATATTTTTAGAGCAGGCTATTTGCTTCTAATTCACCGTTAGAATTGTTAGCTAAATGTTAGCCTCTAGCCTGCTTCACCTGATATTAGAGATTCTTGGACCTGTTTTATTCTCACTGTACATTATTGATCTGCCAGATGTTTGCCAAAATCATAACACTGTGTTATCCGCAGACGATGCTGTCATTTTCACGAAAGCCTATTCTGTTATTGAGGCTAAGGCTGGACGATAATTCAATAGTTCAATATATCTATTGATAAGACATGTGGTGCGATAGAAAAAAAATGGGTTGATAAAACTTCGATAAAAAAGTTTCCTTCTTTCATTATAACCTTTTTTCATTATAACCCATCAGGTTGCAGCATACTAGACTACTACTTGGCGTGACTTTTGACCCAGCTCTGTCACAATCTGCCCCGCTCACTAATCAGCTCACATAATGCACAACAATTGTTTCCAGTTTGTGTTTCAGGTGAGCGTGTCGGAGAGCCAGCTGCTCCTGATCTCCCTGATCAGAGGACCGGGGTACTTAAGGAGCGGTGTGACACAACTAGGGCTGTAGCGAAGCCTCGACGAAGTGGCTCGATTCTAAAAATTTGTCGACGTCAGATCCGGAAGTCGACGCACCGCGCCCACTTGTTGCATCCCCAGGAGTTTGTAAATAGAGGAGGAATCTGCCTGTTTTTCCTCTAGTTTGCCCTCTTCTCCGCCTTCACTAACATCTCCGCCAAATACCGAAGACCCGGAACAACGTCCGTCCGCTACTAGGTTCCTTTCCTGTTTTGCCCGCCTTCATCTCCCGGCAACGGACAACAACTTCCGGGGTCAGATGCGCTGCTTCGTGTCTATCGCAGATGTAGAAAATCACCGGGAGCGCTTCTCCCTTCATAAAGGAGCTTCTTTCAGACATGAGGAGAGCTGTTTTGGTGGTAGCAGTCTCTCCTCCTTGCTGGTCTGTTTGCTGCTGGGTGTTTTTGGTTTATTTAAACTTGGTAACTTGAACTTAACGTTGGTAAAGCTACTGTTAGCATCTTCGCTAACAACTTCTTGCGTTTGGATAAGCTGTTACGTTTTGGTTTAGAGTTCATCTTTTTTGTGGTGTAGATCTCCCTTTTATTACATTTAGAGTGTTGTGGGTTTTCGGTTTAGTGTAAAATATCACCTGAGTTTGGTTTAACCCGTAAGACCACTCGCCTCACGCACATAAGTGACCAAAACAAAGCAGCATGGAGACACTCCATCTTCTACCACCTCTCAGGCAGCAGCCTGCACTCCCAAGTTCTACACGTCACCAGAACATAACCAACCGCAACACAGTAAAAGCAGTGTTATACAAAATGGAAGGCCTGTAGTGCTTATTCTCTTACAGTAAGAATTTATCAATTTTTTTGAGGAATTTATTTGAGATTTTCTGGTTTTTGTTAATTGTGCAATAGAAAAATAATCATTAGATTAATTTTCGAAATAGTCATTAGAATAGTCGAATATTCGATAAAATAATCGTCAGAATAATCGTTTTAAAAATAATCGTTTACCCCCAGCCCTAGACACAACTCCAGTGCCGGTTGATACTCGCATCTTGGGTAACACTAGTCTGTCTCAAGTTTAGTTTTTGATATTCTGTGTGTATTCTAGTCAGTCCGTTCCTGTCAGCCCTGGTCTTGTATTTGGAAACATTCTACTCATCTGTCACTCAGGATTACTCACCGCCGCCTGGAGTTGTTCATTCTACATCACGTCGCTCACTGTCCCTTGGTCTCCTCGCTCTCTGCTGCTCGCCTGTCACCCTATCCGTTACCAGCCTGCCTACCAACCTCCTCCGGATCTACAGCAGTACCTGCCTCCCTATCTGCCACACAACCTGTTCACTCATCTCAGCCTGGATCCTCAGCCTCTGTGTCCTGTCTGTCTCCGCTTGGCTTCAACTACCCAGCCCAGCCTCACCAAGGATTTTAACTCTCCCAGTAAGAGAAAACTCTCCAAAGCCATTCCTGTTTTGGTTCTCTGGTTCCAGGGTTTGATTGCTGTGATTTTAATTCCCGTTTGTTCTTTCGTTCTAGATCTCACTCCTTCCTGTTCTCGTTTGGAGCAGAGCTTTATGTTTACAGTACGTTCTTTAATAAATTTATTTGTAACTTTACTCACCCTCATCTCCGCTTGTGATTCTTTCATGTCCTGGGTTAAATATATTCCCAACATGTCAGAATCAACTGGCCAAAAGTCCACCCCCATGGAAGAATCACTTCCGCCAGCCGTCGCTAACACTCTTGCCAAACACGAAAGATCCATAGAAGCCGTCCTTGACCAATTATCCGCCACTAATCAGCGTCTTTTTCAGCTTGACTCCGTGCTTCGCCAGATGAATGATGCGATCCGTACTACACCTCCGTCTACCGCCACTTCCGCAGTCCCATCCCAGTCATCACTTCCGGTTCCTCCACCTGGGTTCGGTTTCCGGGTCGTCGAATCTCCTCAACCCGAAACCTTTTCTGGTGAACCAGGTACATGCCGTAATTTTTTATTATTATGCCAGTTAGCTTTTAATCGTTCCCCAGAGACTTTTTGTAATAATTCAGTAAAAATTTCATTTATGGTTGGTTTGTTCAGGGGTAAAGCCTTATAGTGGGCTGAGGAGTCGCCAGCCTAATTTTCTATGCGACCCTCTCTCAGATTTTTTGATTCAAGCAGTTGTTTGATTCCACCAAATCTCCGGCGGAATTAGCAAACGTATTTGGAATCTGCAACAGGGTAAACAATCCGTTTCTGAATTCGCCATTGAGTTCCGAACCCTAGCGTCGGTTTCCACATTAGATGAGGCCTCTCTTAAAGCTGCTTTCTCTCAGGCCCTATCAGAGTGCATCAAGGATCAATTAGCTTTTTGTCTGGAACCAGAGAACCTTGAAGCTCTTATCACCCTGGCCACCAACATCGAGAAGCGTCTTAAGGAGAGATACAGAACCAACCTATTCAGACCTCTGCCGGTTACATTTCCCCCTCAACGTGCCCACCAAACTCCAAAACAAACCTCCCACTCTACAGGATCAGAGGAACCGATGCAGATCGGAAGAGCTCAACTGTCTCCTGAGGAGAAACTGAGGCGTCGCTCCTCAGGTCTATGCCTGTATTGTGGTCAGTCGGGCCATTTTATCCCTATCTGTCCGGTTCGGCCAAAAGCCATCGCCCACCAGTAGAACTGGGATTACTGGTGGGTGGGAATGCAAATAGCCCAAACTCCCGATGTTCCTTACCCTGTTCTGTCACCTTTAATCACAAGACTTTTGCTGCAGATGCTCTGTTAGACTCAGGCTGTGAGAGGAACATTTTGGATCAAGCAGTCATTCAGCAATTAAACATCCCCACTGTTCTACTCCCATCACCTTTAAAGGTCTCCTCACTGGACGGGAGTGCTCTCACCACCATAACCCGTTGCACAGCTCCGGTAAATCTGTTGGTTTCTGGAAATCATCACGAAGTAGTGAGTTTTTTTGTTTTTCCTTCTCCACAGTCTCCTGTAGTCCTGGGCCATGAATGGTTGATCAATCATAATCCCCACCTTGATTGGAGGACAGGTTCGATCGCTGCCTGGAGCCTGTTTTGCTTATCTCACTGCCTCCTCTCAGCTCCCCTTCCCGTCTGAGAACCCAGGAGTCTGCCACAAGAGCCACCCAATCTGACAGAAGTCCCCCCAGAGTACCATGACCTTCAGCAGGTATTTAGTAAGGACCGTGCGTCCTCACTGCCTCCCCATAGACCCTATGATTGTTGCATCGATCTCGTTCCTGACGCAGTTTTTCCCTCAAGTCGCCTATACAACCTTTCTAAGCCTGAACAAGAAAGCATGGCTAAATACATCTCGGAGTCCCTGTCTGCAGGTATTATAAGGCTGTCTATGTCCCCCATGGGTGCAGGATTTTTCTTTGTATCTAAGAAGGACGGATCCCTACCTCCCTGCATAGACTATCGAGGACTAAATCAAATTACCATCAAGAACAAGTACCCTTTACCTCTACTCTCCTCCACGTTCGACCCTGTTAATAATGCCTCTGTCTTCACCAAGTTGGATCTACACAACGCTTATCACCTGATAAGAATCCGGGAGGGGACGAATGGAAGATGGCTTTCAACACCCCTCTTGGACATTTTGAGTATCTGGTCATGCCATTCAGACTCACTAATGCCCCTGCAGTCTTCCAGTCTTTGGTCAACTCTGTTCTGGGTGATTACATAAACAAATTCATCACGGTCTATTTGGATGACATTTTGATTTTCTCCAGGTCCCTCACAGAACAGCGCCAGCATGTCCGAGCTGTGTTCCAACGCCCTCTCGAGAATCGTCTGTATGTCAAAGCCGAGAAATGTGAGTTCCACGTCTCATCTATCAAGTTCTTGAGTTTTGTCCTGGAGAGTGGTTGGCTTAAGACAGACCCTGATAAGATTGAGGCAGTTCGGACATGGCCAACCCCGGAAACATGTAAGCAATTACAAAGGTTTTTGGGTTTTGCAAATTTCTACTGACGTTTCATCAAAAATTACAGTCAGATTGCCACACCCCTCACCTCACCTCACCTCAGTCAAGGTTCCGTTTCTGTGGTCCCCGGAGGCCGACTAAGCTTTCAACACCCTCAAGACCAGTTTCACCCAGGCACCCATTCTTACACGCCCAGACACCTCCCTGCAGTTCACCCTAGAAGTAGATGCATCTGATACTGGAGTAGGAGTTGTTCTCTCCCAAGTTTCTCCCACAGATCACCTTCTCCATCCCTGTGCCTATTTCTCCCGTCGTCTTTCCTCTGCAGAACAAAATTACGAATTGGGAGACCGAGAACTCCTGGCCATCAAGCTGGCTTTAGAGGAGTGGCGTCATTGGCTGGAGGGTGCTGAACATCCAATAATAATATGGACGGATAACAAGAATCTGGCGTATTTAAAGGAGGCAAAAAGACTCAATCCTCGTCAGTCCCGCTGGTCGTTGTTTTTCTCCCGTTTCACTTTTATTATCTCTTTCAGACCTGGCTCCAAAAACGTCAAGCCCGATGCCCTTTCCCAACAGTATGCCTCTGATAAAGACACTGAACCCACTACCATCCTGCCAGCCTCCTGCATTGTCGGTGCCATAGCTTGGGACATCACTAATAAGGTACTGGAAGCACAATGTTTTGAACCAGACCCAGGTACCGGTCCCCCACACAAGACATATGTTACCTCCAGTACTCGCGGCTCCCTAATCCACTGGGCTCATACAGCTAAATTCTTCATACGCCCCGGCCTTGGTAGAACCTTAGCGCTCATCCGTAGAACCTTTTGGTGTCCTTCTATGTATAAAGATGTTAAGGAATACATCAGCGCCTGTCAAGTCCGTGCCAGATCTAAGGGTAGCAACAAAGCCCCCCAGGGTCTTCTCCAACCCTTGCCGGTACCTTCTCGCCCCTGGTCTCACATAGCCCTAGATTTCGTATCTGGTTTACCACCCTCTAAGGGTTTCACCAGCATTCTCACGGTTGTTGACAGATTTTCCAAAGCATATCATCTGGTCCCGTTAAAGTCCCTTCCTTCCTCTGCAGAAACCGCTAACCTCCTTATTAAGCATGTTTTCCATTTGCACGGCATCCCTTCCGAGATCCTCTCAGATAGGGGACCCCAATTCGTAGCCCGTGTTTGGACAGAGTTCGCCACACACCTAGGGGCCCGGGTCTCTCTCACCTCAGGTTTTCGTCCGCAAACAAACGGCCTGTGTGAACGCCTAAACCAGGAGCTCTGCTCAGGCGCGTCTGCTCTTCCAACCCCTCCAGTTGGAGCTCACAGTTGCCATGGATGGAATACGCACACAATTCTCACACTTCCTCCTCCACTGGTCAGTCCCCGTTTGAGGTCTCCCTGGGATACCAGCCCCCTCTGTTTCCCTCGGACTCTGTTTCTCCCATCACTGTGCCTCAGTTCCTTCGCAGGGCTAGACGCACCTGGAACCAAACCCGTATGGCCCTTCAACGTACGGCGGAGCGTAATCGCAGGATTGCAGATCGTCATCGGCGTCCAGCTCCTGTCTACGCCCCAGGAGACATGGTTTGGCTCTCATCCTGTGACATCAAGCTCCGGGACTCCTCCAGGAAGTTCTCTCCTCGTTACCTTGGTCCTTTCCCCATCGCTGCTGTCCTCAGTCCCGTCTCTGTCCGCCTGACCTTACCCCCGTCTATGAAGGTATACCCTGTGTTCCATCTTTCTTTACTCAAACCCGTTGTCTCCAGCCCCCTGTGTCCTCCTGCCGACCCGCCTCCGCCAGTCCGCCTTGCAGATGGTAGCCTCGGCTACCGGGTCCACCGTATTTTGGATGTCCGGCCATGTGGTCGTGGTCGCCAGTTCCTTGTGGACTGGGAGGGGTATGGCCAGGAACACCGCCAGTGGGTCCCGGGGTCCTGGATAGAAGACGTCTCCCTCATCCGAGATTTCGAGGCTTCCCGTTCTGCCTCCTCCTCTGCCTCCACCTCCTCTGCTAGGATGCCAGGTGGCGTCCCTTGAGGGAGGGGGGGGGAGGGGGGGGGGTACTGTCACAATCTGCCCCTTTCATTAATCAGCTCACATAATGCACAACATTGATTTCCAGTTTGTGTTTCAGGTGGGCGTGTCGGAGAGCCAGCTGCTCCTGATCTCCCTGATCAGAGGACCAGGGGTACTTAAGGAGCGGTGTGACACAACTCCATGACAAGCTCTCACCCTGGATTCTCATGTCAGTTATCTTGTTCGCTCTTCCTTCTTCCATCACAGGAACATTGCTTAGCTGAGTCCCATTCTGTCCCGCTCTGAACTTGAGACAGTTATCCACACCTTCATGTCCTCACGCTTAGACTACTACTACCTGAACTGTCTACAGGTGGTTCACAATGCCTGTGCTCAGCTTCTGACCATGCCCTCCAAACACACCCACATCACCCCGCTTCTCCTCCAGCTTCATTGGTTGCCAGTCAACTTCAGGGTTGATTTCAAGATCCTGGTTCTGGTCTTTAGGACCTTACATGGACAATCACCATCATACATTGGTGATCTTCTTAGTCCCTACACCCCCAGCAGGTCCCTGAGGACCAGTGATCAAAGCCTACTGGTTGTGCAGCACCAGGCTAAAGACCAAAGGTGACAGATCATTGCTGCTGTGGCCCCCAGACTCTGGAACTCTCTCCCCCTGAGCCTCAGATCAGTGGACTCAGTGATCTCCTTTAAAAAGCAGCTGAAAACTCACTTGTTCAGGCTGGCTTTTGTGTGACCTTCATCACCCTCTCTGCTCTGCTCTCCCTACCCATTCCACCTTCCTCAAGATTCACTGATTTCCCTCTTTCCTATTCACTCTCTCTCCCTTTCTTTACATTTTTAATTACAATTATCTATTTTTTGTTCATTTTAAATATATTTTAATCATTTTCTAATTTTTTTTTATATTTTTACATTTTTTGTTTTTGTGAAGCACCTCTTGATTTTTATCTTGAGAGGCGCTATAGAAAAGATATTTTCTTCTTCTTCTTCTTCTTCTACTTACTCCTACCCAATCAAAATCACAGAACACTACTTCACCAGGCCCCTTCTCGAGCCAAAACAGAGCATGTGGCAGCAAGATGTCTCAGCGAGATGAGGCGGAGAAAAAATAAAAATACCAAAAATAAACTGGCCAGGACTGCATGTAAAAAAAATTTCTACAATTTAAAAAAAAAATTTCAATAATTATCGATATCGACCGAAATGTCATTTATCAGATAATGGTTTAAATGTGTTGTTGAATGGCAAAGAGCTCCAAACTGGAAGTCAAATATCTCTGTGATACTTTGGACTCTAATCTGACTTAAAAAAGATGTTAAAAATTTATCAAAAATTGTTGTTTTAATATCCATAATTATAGACTAATTAGACCATCGTTAACGAAAATGCAGCAAAAATGATCCTGCACAGTATGATCCTTTTTCATATTTAATATTCCATCACAAATAGGTCAATGGCAAGTGTGACATCGCTAAAAACAGTGGAATCACTTAAAAGCACTAAAAATATTCAATAGAAAACCTTGGTCTTACCATCAGTCATATATTAAAGAAATACAGCTGAGCTTTGCTAACCTGAGAAAATTTAAATTAGCATGTACAGTCTATAAGGTCCTGAATGGACTTGCTCCGCCACCCCTAGCTGACTTCATCTTGCCTAAATCCAAGGTCACTGGTAGGGTAACAAGAGCCTCTGACAGAAGCGATTGTGTTATAGCTTTTAGACGCACTGCCTTTAGTCAACAGGTATTATCGATTAAAGGTGCTGAGATCCGGAACAACATCCCGGTGGCCATAAGAGACTGTTCAACACTCAAGTTATTCAAAATGAATTGATATTGATGGCTCAGGGGGACTCGGACCTGTGATCACTAAGCTGCTATGTATTTTCTGTGTTAGGTGGTAATATTGTGTTTTTAATGACACTTCTTATGTATTTATAGGGATCTTGTGAATTATCACTGACAGTACGGTTTTATGAGTATTGTGATACTCTATCTTTAATGTTGTTATTGTTGATATTGCAACTTTTATGTTGTTATTAACTTGATGTTTTTATTTGTTTTAATCGGTCAAGGACTACAGATTAGGGCTAATTCTGGTGTATTCATTAATACAAATTGTCCCTTTCAAATAAACTAATAATAAAAAAGAGTAAAACTAAAAGACACAGAAGCTTCTTAGGGGTACACAAAATCATTTGTGACTCGCTCCGGTTTACTGGCTTTGGTTTTTAAACAACTCTGGAGCTTTTTGCCTGCTGGTGTTGAATTACAAATGCTGGTGCTTCGGCTTTAGCTCAGCACAGACTCTGCCAGCTCACAGGCTCACAGTTTGTTAACAGTGACTAAGTCACTCTTTAGTTTATTTGAAAGGAGAAAAACTGAATCCAGCCGTCTGAGAATGAAATCAGTTTCAATACATTTCTTCCGACATGTTTGGGACATCAGACTATTTTGGGATTATTTGACTGTAGAATACTTATATATTGCTCCTTTAATTTTATTTTTGTCTAAATGAAAATAATAAGTAAAATTATGCAAAACAATACAAACTGTACATAAACATAGAGATATGAAATATTGCAAACTGTGCTTTCTGAAGTTTGAGGCTCTGTAAAATTTTTGGGATATAAATAAACTTTGTTTAGTAGGAGAGTTGGTTTAAATTGGCTCTTATTGGCCTGTGTTTGTAAATAATGCATCTTTCAAACCTTAATTATAAGGGATTCATTTAACTAATGATTCCTATCTGTTTTCTCTGTGTTGAGATGTAAGCAGTGTAGCGTACCGAATGGCCAAGTATTTCACCAAAATGACCAGAAGTTAACTTTTGACTTGCAGGCCAAACTTCTTCATACAAGTCAATCTGACACTGTGGTGCCGGTATAAAATCTATGAACTTGAGCCAACATCGTTGTCGTCATCTTCCTCCGCTTATCCGGGTCCGGGTCGCGGGGGCAGCATCCCAACTAGGGAGCTCCAGACTGTCCTCTCCCCGGCCACCTCCACCAGCTCCTCTGGCAGGACCCCAGGGCGTTCCCGGACCAGATTGGAGATGTAACCTCTCCAACGTGTCCTGGGTCGACCCGGGAGCCTCCTGCCAGCAGGACATGCCCGAAACACCTCCCCAGGGAGGCGTCCAGGAGGCATCCTGACCAGATGCTCAAACCACCTCAACTGACTCCTTTCGATCCGGAGGAGCAGCAGTTCTACTCCGAGTACCTCCCGAATGTCCGAGCTCCTCACCCTATCTCTAAGGCTGAGCCCGGCCACCCTACGGAGGAAACTCATTTCGGCCGCTTGTATCCGCGATCTCGTTCTTTCGGTCATTACCCAAAGCTCATGACCATAGGTGAGGATTGGGACGTAGATCGACCGGTAAATCGAGAGCCTGGCTTTCTGGCTCAGCTCCCTCTTCACCACGACAGATCGGCTCAGCGTCCGCATCACTGCAGACGCCGAACCAATCCGCCTGTCGATCTCCCGATCCCTCCTACCCTCACTCGTGAACAAGACCCCGAGATACTTAAACTCCTCCACTTGAGGTAGGACCTCTCTCCCGGCCCGGTCTTTTCCGGTCGAGAACCATGGTCTCAGATTTGGAGGTGCTGATCCAACATTCCTAATAAATCCTGCATACGTCATGAGTCCTCAAGGCTACAAGACGCTGGACTTCTTTGAATGAAGCTCATCTTCCCTGACTCGCATTAATGACTTTAAAACTTCATATAATCATATTTTGTTGAATGAACGATTTATTTAAATTCAAAGTGTTTGAATAATGTGTCCTCTACTGGACATTAATGAGTGATGGGTTAAAATGAATATTTTTCCTGTAATGTTTCATTTCAGAACTTACATCAGATCAGTATTTGTTGATTTTTAGAATTAAATCTATTTTATATTAAAGCCGCAATATTATTATTAATGTTTAACATTTTCACTTCACACTAAAAAAAAAACCTCTCTAAGTATCTGAGGGAAGGGGGGATTTTCTGAGGTATTTGCTAACATCTTTGTCAAATTCTGATTCATCTAAATTTGTCAACAATAGTTAATAAAAATAGAGATCACTTCCTGAGCTAGTCAGTTCTTCGCCAGCTCACTCGGTTGGCCGACCGACTGAGCAAAGCACTTGGGAGCATCCTCTCTTTTGACTTCAAGGTCACAGCCACTCTGAAATGCTTGCGAGTGGTTTCAGATGCTGTAGACATGGAACATCTAACTTGCAGACCCTGGTAGTATCTCATGGCCAGTGATATCTGAACTCAAAGGGAGCTGCGACTCTTTGAGATCCTAGGAGTCATTTTGTCCAGTGACATCATCACCCTGGCTGTTTCTTCTCCGGACCCTGAGAGCGACCGTCACACAAGGGGCATCGCAGACTCTGCACGATGGTGTCGGATGATTTTACGAATAATATCTAGCTGATTAAACCATACAGGCAAACTGATTTTACAACACAGACATCCCTCAGATTCTTAAGGTTTTGCTACAAACATCTAGCTTGCATTCCATCATTTCATTCATCGTCTGTTATCCTGTACGACTGTCATTTCATTCATACATTGTCATGTAAAATCATTAGGTTAGAAAATAGAATTAAATTCGATTTCATAAACTATATCCTTGACTCTGTCTGAATTAATATGAAATGTGTGTTCCCTGAATAGTCAAAGAACCTAAGGTAATATTACATCATATAATCAAAGACCAATCAGATTGATAAATCATATTTATATGGAATATCACATCTTATTGATCATTTCATAAATGTAGCCTATCCACATAGCTACAGCAGCAAATATTATGCTAACATAAAGGACCTTCAGCGTGCCTTATAAAACTAATATCGGTTCAGATTTAACTGTAAATTCATCCTGAGCAGATAATTAATATCTACAAACTAAAATCTGACTGTTGCATTAGATAATAAACATATTAACAAACAGCTCAAAGGGCAACAAAACCGGAATAAAGCAAACATAAATGGACTCTACATTTAAATCATAGATGAACAACCATCAGAAACTTATCTTGCAATCATATTTGAATAGAAATATAATAACACAATAAAATTTCTAAAATAACAGCACAACCAACAATATAATCACACACTAGACGGAAAGCAAAGCAGTTTAAAAACAAAAAACTAATGAATAAAAGTGAGTGTAACTGACCTCATGGCGGAGAAACATCTTAAGGATCTTCTCCACAAAAAAAAGGAGGTAAAATCCTCCAAATATCCCAACTGCATTGGCAACATAGTCGTCTGCTTTGGGATCAAAACCCAGAGCCTGAAGAGAGAAAGGAGTGTAATGATGATGATGCTGAAGAAGAGCACGTGTTGGGATGTTCTACTGTAAACCTACCTCTGGTATGAGCTGCAGTACCGCGTTGGAGAAAAGCGTCCCGATGGCCAGGCCAATGAAGTATGTCAGAACTTTTGGGAAGTACGGCTTCTTGGTGAAGGGGATCAGCAGGAGACCAAGGAGAGATGCCAGATTGATTACAGTCACAGCCAGGAAGCCATAACCCCACACTGTCAGGATGGAGACCATCAGGTTCCAGTTAATGTTAGAACATTTACCCCTATGGACATAATCTAGAACACCATGAACATTGGTACAACAGACACCTGACCTAATCAGGCAAAAGCATTCCTACACAAGTTGGACACACAATTTAGTCTTTAGCTGAATACGAGAAAATATTTCCACCCAATTATCCATCTATTTAACATCCACCCACCCACCCATCCATCCATCCATCTAATTATCCATTAATTTAACATCCATCCATCCATTCATCCATCCAATTATCCATCTATCTAACATCCATCCACCTACCCATCCTTCTATCTAACATCTAGTCATCCAATTATCCATCCACCCAATATCCATCCATCCACCCACCCATCCATCCATTTATCTAACATCCATCAAATTATCCATCTATCTAACATCCAGCATGCATGCATGCATCCATCCATCCATCCATCCATCCATCCATTTAACATCCATCATTCCAAATATCCATCTATCTAACATCCATCATTCCAAATATCCATTTATCTAACATCCAGCATGCATATATGCATCCATCCATCCATCCATCCATCCATCTATCTAACATCCATCATTCCAAATATCCATCTATCTAACATCCATCATTCCAAATATCCATTTATCTAACATCAAGCATGCATGCATGCATGCATGCATCCATCCATCCATCCATCTATCTAACATCCATCATTCCAAATATCCATCTATCTAACATCCATCATTCCAAATATCCATCTATCTAACATCCAGCATGCATGCATGCATCCATCCATCCATCCATCCATCTATCTAACATCCATCATTCCAAATATCCATTTATCTAACATCCATTCATCCAATTATCCATCTATCCAATATCCATCCATCCACCCACCCATCCATCCATTTATCTAACATCCATCAAATTATCCATCTATCTAACATCCAGCATGCATGCATGCACCCATCCATCCATTTAACATCCATCATTCCAAATATCCATCTATCTAACATCCATCATTCCAAATATCCATTTATCTAACATCCAGCATGCATGCATGCATCCATCCATCCATCCATCCATCTATCTAACACCCATCATTCCAAATATCCATCTATCTAACATCCAGCATGCATGCATCCATCCATCCATCCATCCATCCATCCATCTATCTAACATCCATCATTCCAAATATCCATTTATCTAACATCCAGCATGCATGCATGCATCCATCCATCCATCCATCTATCTAACATCCATCATTCCAAATATCCATCTATCTAACATCCATCATTCCAAATATCCATTCATCTAACATCCAGCATGCATGCATGCATGCATCCATCCATCCATCTATCTAACACCCATCATTCCAAATATCCATCTATCTAACATCCAGCATGCATGCATCCATCCATCCATCCATCCATCCATCTATCTAACATCCATCATTCCAAATATCCATTTATCTAACATCCATTCATCCAATTATCCATCTATCCAATATCCATCCATCTGTAACGGAATGAAATGACTCTTATTTATCCCTTCTTTGCTCAGGACTAGTCTGCATGAGAGATAGACTCAAGGTCTCATGCATTCCTTCTAACCTGCTTATTTTCAGCTCAACAGAAGAACGAAGAATGAACTCTATTATTTTAATTAATCAAAGAACTCTATTTTAATAAAGCTAATCCATCAAAGTGTTAGTCAATAAATAAGATGTGACCGATCTGTGAAATCAAAATATTAATTACTTTATTATGATCCTATAGAAATAAGAAGAACTGTGACTTTAAGTGTTCCAACAGGACTCATTTCAAGTAGTGTTAAAAGGACATAACACATTCCTTTCACTGATCCAATTAGAATCTTACAGATCTGACGGAGCAGTGCTTCTGACGGTGTTTGGTAATTTTCATTCGACAATAAACCATTACATCCGAGGTATAAAACTACGCCATATCAGCTCTAACACCAGTTCAAAGCGTTCCAGAGAAAGTGACGGGGTGTCCAATCCTGATCTTTTAACTCTTTAACCGAAAGAACCAACGACAAGCTGAAAAATCCAGTCGCTATAACAACCAGCGGCAACAACAGCTCCTTTCAGAATGAAAGCTCCATCCACCCACCCAGGCTTGGGTCTGACCAGACGCCAATAATGTGTCGTGTGCCGGAAGTAACTCAAGACGGGTTTGATCGGAACTGTGGCTTCTCCTACCGGCCCGGTTTCCAGAGAGGGTTCACTGGACCTCGATATTCCTGATCTACAGAGGACTTCCACAAGGCAAGGTAGACCGGCAAAGAGTGTCTCGTGCTTTTTCTGAAGCTAGCCAAAGCTTAATGCAAAACATCCTCAGTTCCCGTCAGAACTAATCGCTTCTTCGGATTTGCTGGTTCTGATTTAACATCACACGTCATCCATTCACCGCCTCATCCATTTTAAGTTACACTATACATTTAGTTTTAAAGTCAGTCTAGTTTAATTTGTTAGTAATAAAATAAACTTGACTCTCTCTATTCTGTTGTCCCTGAGTGAATACGTAACGATTATCTAATTTCTGCAATAAAAAGATCAAATCTTCTGGTTAGGGGCGGCGGTGGCACAGGAGTTAAGTGCTCGCCCCGTAATCGGAAGGTTGCAGGTTCGAGCCCTGCTCAGTCTGTCGCTGTAGTTGTGTCCTTGGGCAAGACACTTAACCCACGTTGCCTGCTGGTGGTGGTCGGAGGGACCGGTGGCGCCTGTGCTCGGCAGCCTCGCCTCTGTCAGTGCGCCCCAGGGCAGCTGTGGCTACATCGTAGCTCATCACCATCAGTGTGTGAATGTGTGTGTGAATGGGTGAATGACTTATCGTGTTGTAAAGCGCCTTGGGGGGTTCCAGGACTCTAGAAGGCGCTATATCAAATACAGGCCATTTACCATTTAAATAACCCTTCGATCAGGGCCGGAGTGGGACACATTTTCAGCCCTGGAGTTTCAGACCCCAGACCGGCCCACTTAACGAATTATTATTAAAATCATGTTAGAACTTTATATGTATAGTCTACAAAAGCACACTACTCGGTAAAGCCTTGTAATTGTAAAGCAAGAAAGAGTTGAAAGAGTTGAGTTGCTTTACAAGAAAGAGCAACTCTTTCTTGTAAAGCAAGAAAGAGTTGCTTTACAATGTAGGTTTATTTGAACATCAGTGCACATCTCCAACATTGTTCTTTACAACACATTCTCTAACAATATAACATTCTACCTTCTGTTCAAACAGCTGTTCTGAGATTTTCAAACCTTTAAAATGAAATGACTCAGCACTCCCTTTCACACTTTTTCCAGTTTCCCTAGACTCACCTGCACACAATTAAAATAATCATCTGTAAAGCTTTAGCACATTTGATATGGAAAACACATCTTTGTAACCAATTAAAATATTTTCTATGGCAAAATATGCAGGCCTATTTCATTTTACTTTCATTCTAATAGCGATCTGTTGTGGGCTTTGTGCATTTACTAATAAAAATACATCAGGTCACTACTATTATTTGGACATTAAAATTATTATAATGAAACCGATGTTTGCTTGTTTGCACATGAGTTGGCTCACCTTCTATCCCAACAGGAGCAATACCCTCACTGCTGGCTCCTGGCTCTTCTTCTGACACTACATTGTGTGAAAATTGTCACAATTCAGCATTCATTTTCCTTTTTTACACGCTTTCTGATCAATGCTGAATCATCTAGCATTTTAGAACACTTTCATATAGAGCCAGGATAGTTTTCATCATATGAATTTTAATAATATTCAGTTCACTGACTCAATAAGTAATCCTACCTGTACATGCCCGCTCTGGAATGGTGGGTTTCTGCCTGGTGCTTATTAGGCCTACTGGATCTTGTGTTTGACTCTGACAAGACAGTTTGGTGGCATCAGTCACATCATACTGTAAATTATATTACATAACGTTATGTCATGATGCCATATAATTCATTATTGATGCTTAATTAACTTGAATGGTGATTTGCAGCCGGTAAAGTTTAACATCTTGACTTGCCTTACCCGTTTTATCTTCATTTGAAGTTAAAGACCGCGAGCTTGTTTGAGAAAAAAAGGTGCTCATTTTTGCACATTTAGCTGCATCCAGGGCCAGATTAAGACTTCGTTGTACCCTGGGCAACAATATTCAAGGGCCCCATCATCACGACCCAAGGATCACCATAATATGGTCACATACAGAATATTTTACTGTAATATGCAGTAAATATACTCAATGCTTGAATGCCTGACATCACGTAACCCGCTCAGGGTAACCTTTGACCCACCTTGTGTGGACTGACCAATGAGGAGAGAGTCTTAACTTGAGGCCCTCTCTTCATTGGTCAGTCTGCATGAGACTGACTCTCAACTGATGTTCAGTCATAGACAGCGAAGCGTCTCTGTGCAGCGCAAAAGCCCGGGTGGACAGTTTGTTTAGTACAGGGTGACCACATTTCCATTTCCAAACAAGAGGACAGGGGATCTGTGCCTATGACGTCACACTATGGCAACGCCACACAAACCATGTTGGGACCCATTTTTTGTAAGAACTAAATTAATATCAAATTCTGCCAATTAAAGGGCTCTAAAACAATTCATATGTAAATATTTAGCATATGTATTGCAAAATCTCATTTTTCTGCTTTAGTGCTGCAACAAGGTTTTAATAATAATAATAATAAATTATTATACCTTTTGTTTTACTTCAGCATCGGTAAGCTTCCTGTGCACAGATTATTAAGGGTGCTTGTTTCAGCTGTGAGATTAGACGATATATCGTATAGGATCATACAGGATCAATGATAAATTAAGTTGTCACACACTCCATGGAAACTTTCAGAGAATCCACAAATAGTGGCTTTCAGATGGTTTTGTTACTTTTTGCAAGTTTAGAAAAGCAGCAGATGAGACAGCGTGTCTGATAATTTAGTTTTTCATCTGATAATATTAGAACATGTCAGTAATGTCTGAGGGGCTTTTATAAACACTGTATAACTAACACTACTGGAGAGGGTAACAATTACACAGAGGCTTCTGGGGAGCCCAGTTATGGGGTGGGTGGGGTGGGGGGGGGGGTCATTTTGCCTTGGCCCCCAAAATGTCTTGAAACGGCCCTGGGTGTGTGACTGAGTTTTGAAGGTGATTTGAATTGTATCAGATGTGTAAATATGACATGTGTATAACTTATTGTTTTATACTGGTAAAAACGTGTAGTGGAGATAAATCTACCTACATTTTACTTTTCCACACTTAGTTTTGTTTTCTTGTTTTTATTTTTCTATTTTCCTGTCCTGTCTGTCTCTCTTCTTCCTGCGTCTCCTCTAAACTCTCCAGAAAACCTGCTGCCTGGATTCTTACTTTTTCACCTCATCAGTTACTTTTGAGCAGATCAAAGGGATCTCCTGACCGCAAAGCGGAGTGCGCCTTTCGATGCTGCGTCAGTGAGGTGAAATCACCGCAGCACCGCGCAGCACAGGTGATGAGCTGCGCAGCAGCAGAGCGCTTCAGGCACAAATAAGACAGAAAATAGAGAATATGTGCGGACATGAACGATCATGTGCTAATTATAGTTTTTTGGTTGCGCCACTTTGAGAATGGACCGTGCGCTGGAAGCAGCTGCCTGGAGCGCTGCGCAAGAACGCGCTGTGCCGCTCTCTGTGCTCTCTGCTCAGAAGAGTCCATAAATGATGTAATATAGGTAGAAAACTTGTTTCCGGCTCCCCTGGATGTGTAAGATATACAGCTCCCCCATAATTCGATCCCTGCTCCTGGATGAAAAGCCGGACATTTTCATCAATACGACCGCGGACCCCCAGTCCGGACGCCCGGACAGAGAGTGAAAAGTGGACATGTCCGGGGAAAACCGGACATACGGTCACCCTAGTTTAATATAAAGCGGGCGATTACAGACATGCCTACAGTATTTTGCTCGTGCGCTTGCTGCCCTGGGCCCCTTAGAGTTTGTGGGCCCTGGTCAATTGCCCAGTTGCCCATATGGTTAATCCGGCCTTGGCTGCATCTGTTTCCAAGGCTTTCCTCTTTTTAATTCTTGCCTTCTCCACGCTACCCTTGCTCTTTCTACTTTCCATCTTTCCGTCAACTGCGTGGTCACGTGGTGCGCACAGGCGCATACGGGGGAAAAAAAACGAGCTGCAGCCTGCAGGTAGAGCCAGCCAGAGACAGCCGGGAGGAGCGTATGAGATCAGCCCGGCGGCCTCAGTGCCATGACTGAACACCGGCACCAAAAAATAAAAATAAAATGATAAAAAACAAAAACGAGAGCACCGGCCCCATGCGGCCAAAACATTGCGCGGCCCACCGGGAATTCTCCAGACCCTCCCGATTAGCCACTCCGGGCCTGCCTTCGATCCGTAAGGTGGATTCTATATTTCCAATGGAATTCCACGCCTTATGGCTCATTAATTAAAATGTAATAATCTCATTTCATTACACATCCATCCACCCACCCACCCATCTATCCATCCATTTATCTAACATCCATCAAATTATCCATCTATCTAACATCCATTCATCCACCCACCCATCCATCTATCTAACATCCATCCATCCATCTATCTAACATCCATTCAATTATCCAACTAACATCTATCTATCCACCCATCCATCCATCCATCTATCTAACATCATCCATCCAGTTATCCATCTAACATCCATCCATCCATCCACCCATCCACCCATCCATCCATCCATTTATCTAACATCCATCAACTTATTCATCTATCTAACATCCATCCATCCACCCATCCATCCATCTATCTAACATCCATCCATCCATCTAACATGCATCCATCCATCCATCCATCCATCTAACATCCATTCATCCATCCAATTATCCAACTAACATCCATCTATCCAGCCATCCATCCATCTAACATCCATTCATCCATCCATCCATCCAACATCCATCCATCCATCCATCTATCTATCTATCTATCTATCTATCTATCTATCTATCTATCTATCTATCTATCTATCTATCTATCTATCATCCATTCATCCAACCATCCAATTATCCATTTATCCAACATCCATCAACTTATTCATCTATCTAACATCCATCCATCCACCCATCCATCCATCTATCTAACATCCATCCATCCATCTAACATGCATCCATCCATCCATCCATCTAACATCCATTCATCCATCCAATTATCCAACTAACATCCATCCATCTATCCACCCATCCATCCATCTAACATCCATTCATCCATCCATCCATCCAACATCCATCCATCCATCTATCTATCTATCTATCTATCTATCTATCTATCTATCTATCTATCTATCTATCTATCTATCTATCTATCTATCTATCTATCTATCTATCTATCATCTATCATCTATCTATCATCTATCATCTATCATCTATCATCTATCTATCATCTATCTATC